>NW_017806175.1:6609876-6635056 GCF_001891065.2 Hippocampus comes | reverse complement strand
CTGCCATGAAAGATGCACCTTTACAGTTCTGGAAGTTCATGTTGTCTCTTCTCCTGCAGCGAGCCCAACGGGAAGCTTCCCAGAGATGAATTCCTGGTGAGCCCGCTTGTTCTGCCCCAGGACGTCCACGCATACCGCCCCCACGAGGTGGTGGATGCCTTGCACGGCCGCGTGGCCCCCTTCAGGGACGCGCGGCCGACGTACAGCTCCGGCATGCTCAACGGCGTCGGCACGCCCGGCAACTACCATCTCTACGGGCAGTTCCCCATGCCGGGGTTCCCCTTCCCTCTCTGCAAGCTGACTGATGCCAAGAACGCATTCGGCGACCTGTCACGGAGCAGCATCCACCACAAGCACGCGCACGATGCCGCCGCCATCAGCAGGGCCGAGTACGCTCGGGCGGTGGGCTCCTCCGGCGTCCTACACGCTGCAAACTTTGCCCCCAGGGAGTTGGGGCGGGAGGACGAGGTGAAGAAGGAAAGCAACGAGGCGCTCGGGCTACCGCTGGGCTTGGGCGGGAGGAAGCGGGTCTACCCGGTCATGACCCTGGACCACCACAAAGACAAAGAGCACGCCCCGCCAGCCGAAGAAGACCTGATCCATCACCACTACCCGCTCGGGATCTCCTCCACTGGCCGCAAGAGTCTCATGAGTAGCCCGCAGAGCCCCCTTAAGTCCGACTGCCAGCCCAACTCCCCGACAGAGTCCAGCAGTAGCAAGAACGCCGGCCTGTCGCAGGCCGCCTCCGGAGCGCAGCAGCCGGGGGCGGGAACCCAGGACCCCAAAGCTCGCAACTGGAAGAAGTACAAATTCATCGTGCTCAACCAGAGCGCCAGGGAGGACGAGGCCGGTCTGCGCAACCCCGGCCTGTGCTCGCCTCAGCGCGTAGGCCTGCAGGCGTATCTCCACCCGGGAGACTCCGACAACTTGGAGGCGCAAAGCACAAGGAAGAGCGTGGAGGATCATCCAGTGCCGCAGACCAGCCGACTCAACAACATCATCAGCAGGTGAGGGAAAAGCTCCGGAGTCGAGGACGCATGAGGACAAATTTCTTTTCTCGGCGTCACCCAGATCAGGGTCATCTGCTCATGTAGAAACGACGGGAGCTCTAAGTTGTTGGAAAACAAAGAGCGGCTCAGTTTCTTCAGTTCTGCTTTTGTGGTTTTTGGAAAATAAATTGGAAAATCTTGGACGTTTTGAGTGATTCGAAATTTGAAGTGTTGTTGGTCTGAAATTGAGGCAACTGGACTATTATTGGTTGTTGAACAGCCAGGATGAATCCAGTTGCCTCGATTCTACTTAAACGGGTTTCGGATACCATTTTCTTTGTTTTGTACTTAAAACCATTGTGGTCAAAAAATGTTGAGATCTTTTTTTTTTTTTTTTTTCATTTCGAAATGAAGGCAACTGCACTTTTGGTTTTTGGTTGACGGAAACCCCCTGGTTGCCTCCGTCATCCAGGTCACGGTAAAACCAAGGCAACGGTACTCGTCATTGTTGTTGAACAGCAACAGGGTTCTATTTTAAAAGCTTTTCATACTTTACCACCCGCCAATCCTGACAATTCAGACTCTATTTTGTACTTTCACCAGGCAGCTTGTGTTCAGGTTCCCATAATTGACGGCGTGAATGGTTGTCTACCCACAACTATCTTCCAACGTCCACTCAATTTAATCCTCCTCACTCACAAGTTCTGCTGAATTCATTTTTTTAAATTTAGTTTTTAATATTTGAAAGAAAGGGAGGTGGGGGGGGGGGGGGGGCTGGATTGAAAATGTTTGGATTAGACTCTGGAAGAAAAATGGATGTCTCGTTGTTGAACACTGATATTTGTGTGTTTTGCTCTCAAGTGCGCTGGATGGGTCGCTGAGAAACGCAGAGGGCCAGCACCCAACACGGTACCTGACTCGCCTCAACTGCTCGTCGTGCGGCGCCCAGTCCCCGCAGCATTCTGAGATCTGCCCTTCCCGGGCGCGGCTGGGCGAGGACCTGGTCGATATGCGCTCAGAGTACTCCGACTCCAGTTGCGGTAAGTCCTGGGCGATTTCAGTTTATAGCGTAGGACGATTTTGATTTTCAAATCGGGTTTTCTAAGGTGGGTCCCGCCATTTTCGAACTCACGGTTTTACCCGCACCTCCCTCCCGAACAGAAAACGGCAGCTTCTTCTGCAACGAGTGTGACTCCAAGTTTGCCGAGGAGGAATCTCTGAAGCAGCACGCGCTCCAAGTCCACAGCGACAAGCCCTACAAGTGCGACCGATGCCAGGCCGCCTTCCGCTACAAGGGCAATCTCGCCAGCCACAAGACCGTCCATACGGGTGCGCTCACGCCCGGTCCTTCGCGTCCCCTTCCTGTGTTCCCAACCGCTCCCTATCCAAAATATACAGTCAAGCCCTACTTTTTGTGCCGATTTTATCATGCATATATGCTTTTTTTTTTTTCTTTTAACTGTAGGTTAGTCTTAGGATAAAATAAAGGCGATTTAATATGAAAGAGCTACGTGCCCAGATATACACTGCGCTATATTGTGTATGCTGTTCAAAACTGTATTGAGTGTAGGTTCGAAGTCTACTAACCTTGTAGAGTGTATTTTAATCGGGAAAGTATGGTGAGGGAATGATTGCGAACCCGGTGCCTGTTTTTTTTTTGTTGTTGCATTTCAGCTCATCGCTTGTTGTTGTCGTGTTTGTTAGGAGAGAAGCCGTACCGCTGCAACATCTGTGGTGCTCAGTTCAACCGACCAGCCAACCTCAAGACTCACACTCGCATCCACTCAGGAGAGAAGCCATACAAATGTGAGACGTGCGGTGCTCGCTTTGTACAGGTAATTAAAAAAAAAAAAATCATTGTCTGCAGTCCCGTACTGAAAACTTTTTGGGGCTCTCGACATGCCTGAAAACACAAAATTTTGGAAGCATGTGTATGTATCCTGATGGGAAAAAAAAATGGTGTCCCGCAAACTATGTATTTGACTTGAAACCTTCTCCATAAAACTTGAAACTAGCCCTTGCTTGAAACTGTAAACCCCAACTCTAGAATTAAACTCCAACTCAGGCTTGAAACCCTAACGTCACACCTTACCACCAATAATGTTCATTTCTAACCCTGCCTTGAAATGGTGCTTGAAAACTTTCACCCTTCCTTGAAACCCCAATGCTCACTTGACACCTTCATCCTATACATCGAAACCATGACTGAAAGCGCTAATTTGAAACCCTACCCTTATAACTTGAATACCAAAACCTGAAACCCCAAACCCTGACATGAAACCTTAATTTGAAACCTCAAACTTTCTTCAAAAAAAGTGTAATGATATACCTTGAGACCTTGGTCTCAAACCCCAACACTGACGTGAAACCCTAACTGTAGCTCGACTAATTGTAGAGATTCAAAAGTATCGTCTTTTGAAACATTTCCCGCGACCGACGACAAAAACTGCCTGCCTGAGACTGCAGAAGGACCTCCCTACTCTTTTACAGCCAAGCGTATAACAATGATAGCAATTCTGGTTTTGGGACGTGCCCCTAACTCGGAGCATAAATAACAACTGCGGCTGGTCTGTCCTCATCAAGCCTTTGTTGCTCAAACTGTTGAAACCTTCTGAGATGATCGGCGAAACGTCTTCTAGGACAAACAGAGCAGTCTATTTGCGATCCATTTTATTGCCCTGAGAAAGAAACGACGCGGATGATCGACAAGATATCCACAACACAAAATTAGCCGGATCTCTCTCTCTAGAATCAGGACGCACAAAAAAAAAAAAAAAAAATCCATGTCGGAAATCGAACACACCGGCATCCGCTTTTAGTATGAAGCAGGCATCGACACTTGGCTCGTGGTTTTCTTCATGACTAACGTGCTCTGGTTTTGATCCCCGGCAGGTCGCCCACCTCCGAGCCCACGTGTTAATCCACACGGGCGAGAAGCCGTACCCCTGCGAGATCTGCGGGACGCGCTTCCGCCACCTGCAGACCCTGAAGAGCCACCTGCGCATACATACAGGCGAGAAGCCCTACCACGTAAGTCAGCGTTCAGCTGCCGATTCACCACGTTTGCTTTTTAACTCTGGGCCGAGTCTGGAAATTTAGTGGTGAAGAAATGTCATTGAAAAGACACACAATGCTTCCAAATATAGCACGAGTGCAACACCTGTCCATCAGATAAATCAAAATAGTGGGTTTCCAAAGTTTTTTTGGGTGCAAAACATGGTTTGCATTTTTTTTTTTGCTCCCCCCCCAATTCTATATCGCCTTCAAATTTTGCACATTAGGAGTACTTTAGCCCAGGCCAAAAATTTGATTGCTTTCTTCAATTATGATGACATTGCAAAAAAATTGACTTTTTTTCGAAACGTTCAAATCTTTTCACGTTGGTGGCAATATTCGAGAGCTCAACTTCAGCCAAAAATACGGTAGCCATCTTGATCCGAGGATCAAGATGTCATCTGATACGTTTTGGGCTGCGAGTTCCATTTGTAAAATGTCTCATTTGAATTAATGGAATTTATTTTCATGGAAAATGTGAACTCATGAGGACAGGGCAAATTGTGCAAAAGTAATCCAACATTTAACAACCGGACTTCCAAAAGTTTACACAAGGTCACATGAAGTTCATCTCTAAAGGTCACAGCGCATTTTCACTTCATCTTAAAAATTGCCCCCCTCCCCAACTCTAATATTGGAAACTTTCTACGTGTAATTTTTTTGTCTGAGCTGCTGTTAACCTTGCGACGCAACTTTTTTCCTCCCTGTAGTGTGAGAAATGCAATTTGCACTTCCGCCACAAGAGTCAGCTGCGTCTTCATTTGCGACAGAAGCACGGCGCCATCACCAACACCAAAATCCAGTACCGCATTTCCACTGACACCATGCCCACAGACCTCACCAAGGCCTGTTGAAATGGACAACGCCATGGTGGACAGCTCCAACACCCCCCACCCCCCATTCCAACGGCTCCCTTTCGACGTGTACAATCATCCTAAAACGCTATTGGCCACACTGTGTTCGTTGGACTAATCACAATGGCGGTGTTTTTATTGTGTGGGTTTTTTTTTTGGGGGGGGGGGGGGTCAAAACACAGGTTTTCGTTTTGTTTAGATTGCATTCCGATTTTATTTGGTGTGAGCGGTCGTCGTGATCTCCACAGGGGCCAAACGTTTGTGTCACATTCTACAATTTTGATAAAGTGAGAGCAAATTTTGCATCGATGTCATTTGACTAGTCAAAACTAGTCCAATGGGTTTTTTTTGGTTCATTTTTGTTTGTGCGATTTGAAATTTTGCACATTAAGAGCAGTTCTTGAGCTCTATGCAGGCCAAAAATGTTTTTCATTTTTGATTAGGTGACAATAAATTTCACTTGCCAATGTTTTTACGCAGAGAAGGGATTTTTTTTTTTTTTTAAATTCGGATGACAGTTAAAAAAAAAAAAATGTGAGCCTGTGCAACAGATTTCACTATCCGTTATTTATAGCTGACATTTCAGGAAAAAAAAATCCACCTGTTGCAGTAATTCATACATTACAAATTATTATTATTTTTATGAAAACCTGACATGCTAAACCAAAAAGAGGGCAGATTTGTAATCAGTGCCAATAAAAAAAAAATCTAGAAAAGCGGAGTTGGATTTGGTCTTAAAAAATTTTCATTCAAAACATGAGTGCCACACTGTAGGAAGTTGAGGGGTTTTTTTTTTCTTTTTAATGTTAATACAGAACATAGGTCAGTTTTATTCAGATAACGTTAAATTTTCTCAGATGCCAGTCCGCCATTCTTTTTTTTTTTTTTTTTTCACAAAATACAGCTCACATTTTTATTTGGATCATTCGGATCAAATTTCCAATATTAGTAGCAGTACTCAAGATGTCCACATGGGCCTAAAATGGCCTGAACAGCGGCCCACCCCCCTTTGATGTGTACAATCATTCAAGACGCTAGTGCCACACTGTGACAAATCAAAACGGCGAGGTTACGCTAACAAAAGAAAGAAAAAAAAAACGGGTTTCCACTACATGTGAACATGGAGTCACTTTATGGTTTCTATACGTACAAATCAATATAAGTGTGTATGTACGTATGTGTGTTTCTAAGCTTCGAAAGTACATAAAGCTTTATTTTCTCGAAGGATGGAATGTATTTAAAAATTTTAAAAAAAGGTGATTTTTAGGGAGAAGATTAAAAAAAAAAAGTACAGTATTTTATATCAGAGAACTTACTTTTCTGGAAACACTGACTGACGGGTGGTAACATATATTTTCAAAAGAACGGGAGTCGTCTATTCATTTTAAAAACACCGCTGTGAAATGAGTGGGGGGGAGAAAAAAAAAAAAGGAACATTTGCCCAACAACTGCTTATGCATGAGCCACTCACTCGAGGGGTACGATTATAAATATTGTGATATATATTGTGTATTTATACATATTTGTGGGATTGTTCTCTGCAGGCGGAGTCAATCGTCTTTGATGTTTGATGACATTTTGATGTATTTGTAGAGGTGTTTTTCTTCTCTCTTTTTTTTGGGGGGGGCGGGTGGTTGTTATTGGATTTTGTTTTTCATAAGTGAAGGTTTCAAGTTTTTTCGATCATTGTTCTTGCTCCCGACGTACAGTTGTGTCGTTGTCACTTTGTACATATATACACTGTGGATTCAATGTGCCTTTTCTCCACTGCAACGCAATTCAGCTCTGTTAAGGTACAGCCCCCTCTTCTCCAACCCCCTCCCCGTGTGTGTATGTTTGAATATGTATGTGTGTTTGTTTTTTTTCTTCAATGCTTGTCACCAACCTTAAAAAGTAAATGCATCACTGTAAATCTTTTTGTTTTTTTTTTTAACGGAATTGGAAAAACTATTGTACCATGTCCTTTGATGTATGAATGTAAAATAAAGGTATTTGATTTCTATGCGTTATAGGATTCCGATTTAGGATGTCGTTTTCTTATCAGTGTAGTCGTAACACTTGTTTGCAAATCAACTCAAGACAATAGCTCATTTTAAAGACCATACTTTTAAGAGCTAAAAAATAAAATGCTTTTTTTTTTTCTTTTTGGTTCTTAAAACTAACGCCATACAGATTTGCCGTGAAATTTTGCATCTTTATTTCCCAGAAATGAACATTCACAAAGCAACGCTCTTAGTGAAGCCCAACATAAAGTTAAAAAAAAAAGACACAGGCATTAAAACATGACTTTAAAAAAATACCTGTTTTCATACAAAAGTTTGCTTTTTTTTTCGTACAGTAAACAAACTAAGACAGGTATGAAATCTTTTGGGCTGTTTTGACTCAGTTTCTTTCACTTAAAATTAAATCAAACAAACCCTTCTAAGGATATTTACATGATTATTCGAACATTAATAATCATTTTTTTAATGTTTTGTTCAGATATGGAGTCGACCGACAAAGTTGAGTCCATACCTGACCTCTTTTTAAATGAACAGAAAACAACTCAAGCCGTCTTTGCGACAACCCGAACCCAAATAATAAACACCCTCCCAACCCATGGCCCGCCCACCCGCCCGCACCTGCAATCACTGCTTCTGCTGCATGGCCTCTTTGCGTGCGGCGTCTTGAAGTAGCTGCGTGTCCACCTCGTCGGCAGGCAGCTGCACGTAACGGACCACCGACCCGCGGATGAAGCAGTTTTTCACCGACAACTGAAAGTAACGAAACGGACTAATTGTGGCGAGCGAGTGATGGCACATTGTGGAATGAGCAGCATGTCAGTGTGAGTGGAGCACTAATTGGCGTTACACACACCGTCTCCACATAATGGGAATCGATTTTCAATATGCGGTCAAACTCCCACACCTTTCGTCCATCAGAGAGACTCGTCAATAGGCCTCGGCAGATGCTGCTGTTTTGGCTAGCAAGAATGTCACATTGCTTACCATGTGCGGGTATTTCTCTGGATCCGTGACGCTGATGTCGGTCAGCTTGATGTTGAGGTACTGAAACAGGAAAAGGAAACAAGCAGGGCACTCGTCAAGTCATGTTTAAAAGTCTTTGGTCAGCATGAGCTTTGTCGCTCGTAATTGCGTCCAATTTGACACACTAAAACAGTAGATTCATTGCAATAGCTAAAAATGAATCACGGTTCAATTTTAGGGTTTATGAGTTTTTGAGGCTAGCTAGTTTTACTTTATTATTATTTATTTAAATTACTTTCCCCCTGTTGAGACTTTTCATAACATGTTTCTCATCGATAGATCGATAGATAGATAGACACACACACAGAATATTAATACAAATAAATGTATCCATACCTGATCAACCGAATGAAGAGTTCCACATATGCTAGAAAGAAAATAAATTGATAAGTAAAACAATACAGCCGAGCATCACCACGCGTTCCAATCAATTTTCGATTGATTCACACAATGCTATAAGTTATCAATTTTACAATACAACAATTAAGCTCACCTCAGGTCGTTTTTCAGCTCCACTACCACGTCTTTGCCAACAAGCGACTTGAAAAACGAGTAGAAAAGCTGAACATAAAAAAAGAGCGGAAAACGACACAACATCGTTAGCCTAGCTGCAAGCTAACAGAGAAGGGGACCCGGATAGCACACGACCAAACAAAACATTATTTTCGTTAAGACGAAAACTTTTATTTAACATCAATGAAATGCTTCAAATTGCGACAAATTCATTCATTCGAGTCGATTTTCTCACCATTGCTGCGCCGTTTTGATTTTTGCGGCGTTTGGTCTGACGTCGATGATGTTGGAACCGCGTCTGTGACGTCCTTTCAAGGCGACAGACCGTGGCGGTGAAGGCGGTTTGACCAGAGTTCCACTAGATGGCGCCATTTCCACCATAATGTAAGCTTTCGCTTACTTGCGATGAAATGTGTGATGCTTGGTCGTATGTAAATTGAGATAATGTGCACATTTATGACTAAATGTTTGTGCCGAATGAAAAAAAAAAGAATGAAATACATATATAGAGAGATAGTGCTAAAACACACAAGTACTGTACTGTAAGTCCAGACGTTGCTGTTGCAGTTACGTTTATTGGAGCAATGATCATAAATCTCAGTGGCATCAAACGTACAATATGTGCAAGATGCGCAAGATGCGACTGTTAGCATTCAATGTTGTGTGTGTGTGTATATATTTATATGTTTGTATGTATGTATATAAAATAATTAGCATTCAGCTCAGCAGAAAAGAGAACAGAGAGACACAATGGACACAATGATGCAATAGTTATGAGTTGTGAGGTGGGAAAGCAGCGTCTCAAGCAGCAACCAGCTCTCACTTCACGGAATGGCCCATCTTGGGAACGTTGGGATGCGCTGAAAAAAAAAAAAAAAAAAAAAAGAAACCCCATCATGAAATAAACTGGAAATTTGGGACACATTTGTTCGGGTACCCTTTTGGGTTTCGGACTGTGGTGAAGACAGACGAAACCAACAACCTAGTTGTGAAGTATCAGGTGTGGAGGCACCCTCCTTACGGTCTTTTTGGAGCGGCGTCTGGCCGGGTCTCGCAGGTGGTCTGTGTTTGCCTGGGAGTTCAGAGCAATCCCTGTAGTCTCTGGGCTTGGGGGCCTGTGGATCCGGGGGACCTGGGCGAGCTTTGGTGGGCAGGGGAGGTCGGCTGTTGACCCCGCAGCCCTGCGAGCGTGACGGAACCACTGGCTTCTTTTGCTGCGCGACAGCGGCTGGAAGGAGAGATTTCGACTCGGAGCAGGTGAAGGAACGATTGCGAGGTGTGGGCACCGGGGGTCGTTCGGGGTCTCCGTCCGATGACTTTGATCCGAATACAGGATCCGGCTGCATGAGTTGGTTCTTCTGCGTGGCATCCTGGTCCTTGCACTGACTTTGTGATGTTCTCATGGAGGCGTAAAGTGGATTGTCGAACATCTCGGAGGCCTCCACGCCACTAAGAGACAAAATCCACATTTCCAGTTTGGTTTATCTTTCACGCTGTGGTCAACTGTGAAACCTGGCACTCACGCTGGCTTCAAAGGTTTTCCGGTGGGACTCTTCTTGGAGTCCATCGCGGCTTGCCCACCGATGGGCAGGTTCCTGGGCGGCATGCTGTAACTCCAGCCTTTGTCGATCACGCTCCTGTAGGACACCTCCATGTAGCTCGGGTTGGATATGTCATGGCTAACCGGAGTCCTGTCGCCGCTTTTGCCTTTCGAGTCGTCTCTCTCCACTTTGACGAAGTCTGACGGTCAAATAAAAAAATAATAATAATAATAAATAAATACATTTTGATGAAGCTGAAGTTTCCAACTAAATGACGTGATCTGACTCACCGTATAACTTCTCCGTGGGTTTGCCTTCAAAGGTGTGTAGCTGAATACCGCCGGTCAAAATGCCGGATTTCTCGCCGTGGTGTGTGAGGGCCACTTGGAACTCCGTGTAGCAGAACTGGGCGGCTCGTAGGGCCACGCAACCCTCACCTTGAGGCAAATGCAAAAAAAAAAAAAAAAAAAAAGGTTTTTAATTAACTCATTAAATCCCAGCCATTTTTACTGGAACAATCCCCTCAATCCCAGCGTTTTACTGGATTTTGACTGATCTTGCAAGGCCCACAGAATATTTGGTTCTAATGCGATATAAACAAGGAGGCTACCAAAATAAAGTTCAGACACTCTTCTTTCAGCAGAAAAAAAATTGGTTCTACCTTTTTCCATTGTTCAGCAATCAGCATTACAATATGGCTAAGTTTCATGAAAATGGCGATTTCTGGGCAAAAAACGGAGAAAAAGAGCTTTTTGTAAAAGCATGCATTTCAAGCACGTGAGGCACCACTGCCACCTACTGGTCGCTTTTTTACATGATTTACAATGCAAACGGTTGGTTATTCTCATTCACAGATTGCATCAGACCCTCCTCCTCTCTATGAGGCAAAAAAAAGACTTAGACGTACAAGTACGTCCTTGGTAGGCGGGGCCTAATTTTAAAAAGACGTACAAGTACGTCTTGTGGAATGAAAGAGTTAAAAAATCAATTTCATTGAAAAGCCTTCCTTTTCACATTTTTTTTTTTGACCATCTGCTATTTTTACCGTATGACTCGTCCGAGTCTGTGGACTTCACACAGATGAGGATGTGCTGGTCAAGCAGGTACTCGGCGTCCGAGATGATTGGCGTCAGCTGGGAAGAGATAAACAAGATTCGCTCCATTCTACGACGGATCTTCTTTTTTCGTCGCAGAATCTTTACCTCGACTTGGTTGCCGAACCACACTTTGATGGAGCCGTCCGAATGCTCCGTGTTCTCGCCTTCGCAGGTCCTGACGCTTTCTGAAGAAATTCAGTGACATGTGAGGTATTTGAGGAGGTCCTTAAGGTACGCTGGACCGGCTGAAGTCGAAGCGGGAGGTACAATTCAGAAATGAAATTCCCGTAAAGGCGCATGAACCCTTTCAGGGACGGCGGTTACTGCAGTGGACAGTTTATCATGTCTTCACAATCAAGATGTAAACATAAAGAATTTTGATTGTTTGTGACACTCAGCCCAGCAAGTGTCGAAAGGAGAAATTTTGGGCACATTACCGCATTTTCTTTAGCTTTTTTTTTTTTTTTTGGTTGAAAATGGAACACCAGCATGGATGACATCACGTAAAGGTGGCAAAAGGTCTGTTAGCTTACTCTCCAAGCAGCTGGAGTGGTATTCGATAAAGAACTTGGTCTTGGACTTTGTCAGCAGGGTGGCCTTGCAGTTCATAATCTGGATCGCACCTTGGGGGGCACTGTTTGGATCTGGAAAAAAGAAAATGAAAATACACAACTCAGCGGTTTTGGAGGAGGAGGAGAAGGAGTGGAAAATTGCCCGTGGAGTAAACAAACCTCGCTTGGAGACAAACTGCGAAGCCACGCCCACTTCAAATGAGGCGAATACCGGTGAGTGGTCGCTGGTCATAATGTCGTTTGTGCATCCTGGTCAAATGAGAAGATTTTTTTTTTTTTTTTAACTTCTATTTTAGAAAATATTTGGAGGCCGAGAGAAAAATTTGCTACAAATGACTCACCGTAGGCTTGACAGACCACATGGACCAGAGGGTACGACTTCCACAGGACACGATCGCACCATGACGGCAAATTATATTTCGTCTGCGTGATTTCGATGTGAACACCAGATTATATTAAAGCACTTTTTTGGGTGTGTCAAATGCAAAATACTCATATCTATATCAATAAAGGCAGTATGTGGACCACTGGTGGTCCCCAAGAAACTCTCAAGTGTGAGTAAGTTATGGAAGTAAAAGACATCGCACAATCGCTGTATCATGATGTTATCCATATGAGTTGAATTTTGGGTGAAGTTACTTGAGATTCCCACTGCCCTTTGAAATTGAGAAACAATGTTATATGCATTAAGGGGGGGGGGGGGTTAAACATCTGGCAAAACACAAACGTACCCCTGTGGTTTTGGCCTTTGTGTAGGCATACTTGTCACGCGTGTAGCGCTCAAAGCGATACGTGGGAGCAAAAGTGATCTCCTCCTCGGCTAGGATCCGAAAAAGAAAGAGAGAAAAAAAAAAGACGTCTCAAGTCATTTGGATTTTTTTTTTTCCCGGATGAGTTTGATCAATCAAGACTCACCAAAGTGCAGGAAGATTTTGTCGTCGTTGATCTCCATGTTGAGCTGGTCTCGGCACAGCAGTTCCTGGTAATGCTGCTGCTTGATCTTTGATACCACATACTCCGCTTCCTGAGGTGTTAAAAAAAAAAAAAAAAAAACAACAATAACAACTTTCACTGGATCATTAATTTAGCCGCACACTCTTTACAGAGCGAGAACTTTACTGCGTATGATATTTCATTGGTTTCTGCCATTTACCAGATTGGAGAAGTCCACCCGATAGTTGAGATCACCGAGCCAGAAGAGGTGCGTGAACTGATGGGTAATGTCAAACGGATTGAGCTTCTTGTCTCCCAGATTGAGGAATCGCAAAATGTTCAAGTAGTTTTGGTTACGCCTGAAAAGACGGGAAACGCGCACGCTTACATGTCAAGCTTGCCATTTGGGGCAAAAATCCAGAAGCCGTGAGAACCGGCAGCATGTCCCCGCCCACCTGAGCTTTTTCTCGCTTCCTGACGTCAGGTGACTGTTGACAAACCCGAAGGATGTGCCGTTGAACATGAAGGACACTCCGACTGCTCCTTTGTTTCCTGAGGGGGGAAAAAAAAAAATGAACATTCACAGGGGAACACAGTTGCCCAGGAACATTTTTGTCACATCATTTTTACGGCTTGCCTACCCAAAGTGTTGGCAATCCCTGTCTTGACACTGTCGGAAAAAACATGTGAGATCCTGTTTTCATGCTCCGGCTTGGCCAGGACCATAATCCGAATGTTCCACAGTGTTTGGATCGCTACCTGTGAGGTCGTCGGAAGGTCATTTAAGGATAGACGCCTCCCGAACTGACACTTCCTGATCCACTGACCTGTTTGAAGCTGATATTTGTGATATCCCTCAAGACCCCTTTCACCGTGTCGGCCCACTCCCTTTCGCCAAGAGGGTCCTCCTGCGTCCCGATGACGTAAATGTCGTGCGAGATGTGGTCAGCCGTGTCATCTCGGGTTTTCCCTTGGCCTTTACACTGAAACCACGAGTTGATGTTGTGCGGTGGACCCGCATTTCCTGCAGGTTCATGGGGGAGGGTTGGGGGGATTAGAGTAGAACATGACACCATTTGGTCTAATGCAAGGGTGTCAAACCCATTTTTTTTTTTTGGTCACGGGCCACGTTTTAGTTCGTGTTTCCCTTGGAGGGCCGTTGTGACTGAAACCATATAAAGAAGTCAAGAATAACGGTTTATTCAACTGTCGTTTAAGTTACTATAGTGAGGGGTTTTGGCAACAAGAAAATACTTACAATAACCTGTCTTGTTTATTACGTATGAGAATATGAATTTTGGTCCAGATTTTAGCAAGCATCATGTAAGTTGACGTGTTTGATTTGGTTTCGCGGGCCACATAAAATGATGTGGCGGACCAGATCTGGCCCCCCGGCCTTGAGTTTGACATCTGTGTTCTAACAGGTTAGGATGGATGATTTTTAACTGAGGCGGACCAGGTTTGACTCCTGACATGGGAATATATTTTCCCATGTCAGACTTGAAGATTCTTACCCATATTCCAGGTGCCGACAAAGACTGTGATCATATCCGGTTCTGGCTTTTCTGAATGTTTGTTCTTCATTTGTTGAAGAAGCTGACAGAAACCTTCTCTTTTCTGAAATAGGAAGGAAAATGTCAAGATTCCAAACTTTTAAATGAGTCTTCACTTGAGCGGAGTACAGAAATTCATGGGCGAATTTGAGCTTTGCCTTTGGGAGCCATTTTTGACTCCTAAACCGCTCCTTGCTGCCAACAAATTTTAAACCTGTTCTCTAGTTACAATGACAAATCCTTCAGTCTGTGATCCGAAATCCTACACCGAGTTCAATAAAGTGTGTGACTGCAATCTCGTTAGCAAATAAGTGACGAAACAACGAGTCTAGCGTCTTGTATTTTTTCTTCGACCCTCACTCTTGTTTTTCTTATTATAGTTTCTTCGGTTTTCAAACGTCTCTGTTCTCGACCAGAAATTTCGAGCTATTACGGCTCGGAATACAACCGAAAACCGTATTTCAACCAAATTAAGCAAACCCAAATACGCCACTTGACTCCTCTCGGCTTCCTTACACGAAGAAGTAGCGTTCATTGTGGGCAGACGTGTTTGTTGTGATTTACGCAAATCGGACTGTTTCATGTTATTTCTGTATAGTGTATTCGCCCCTAATCATGGCCGAATAAAATAGTTTCGGATTTCGAACAAATCGATTTTCGAACAGCCTTCTGGAACGGATTATGCTCGAAAACCGAGTACGAGAGTCGTGATTGTTGTTGACGTGTGTGCGAGTGCCGATTTTCTTACCTCGAGTACACGAAAAAAAAACTATCGTCGCAGTAAGCACATGCTTGCCATTTTTTTTTTGTCCTCGTCACATATGGGGCTCTCTCTCAGTTTTTAAAGACATTAATAACCGGCATGTCTGTGCCGTTCTTCGCGAAAGCGTGTGTCGAACCTTGGTGTTGTCAAAGGTAAACTCCTTTCGTAAAATCTTCTCTTTCTCCGTCTCCACCACGATGACCAGTTTGGCGTGCATCTTTTGCGACTTCACCAGCTGTCTGACTGAGTGACAATACCAAGTACAGTACATGGTTTAAAATGTGCAGCTTTATATCCATGAAATCAGGTCAATAGTCAAAGTAGCCCGGAGACAATGCCAGTGCGGATTAAAAAAAAACAACCTATCCTTACTTTTGTTGTGCACAAAGTACTTGTCGTCAGGCCCGTCCTTGGCTTTCTTGATGTGAAGCTTCCCGCCTTCCACATCGACTTTCATGAACATCTTGATGGGGATTCCCAAAGATTCCTGCTTGACCTGACGGGTGAGAGACGATGATCCAATAAATGACAAACCGTCTATTTCCAAGACGTTCCAAAGCGCTTACCTCAAAGACAACAGGCGGTATAAGAGACTTTCTGTGCCGTCCTTCGTAGCCGACAGAATTGAACACAGCATTTATAGCCTAAAAAGAGAGAACGGTGTTTTAAACCCGACGGCATAGCTCGTAGTACATATCGGAATGAACGTCGGAAGTTACGTTATCCTCGATGGAGTAGAGCAGTTTGGTCAGTTGCTCCAGCCTCGTGGAGACAGATTGGCCTGGATCTGGTGGAATCTGGAAAATAAAAAATAGCCCAGTGACAATTTTGGGGGTTGAGTTAGCCAGGATACCAAAAGGAGCATGCCACTCACTTGTTTTGGAAGCATTCCAATGCCTGGTGAGAGCTGCTGGTCCAACGCTCGGCGGCAAATCTCCAGTGCTGGTAGGATGCGGGAAATTTCACTGCCCCCCCCCCCCCCCCGAAAACCCCATAAAAAATGTCTCTTATTATTTGATAATATGTTTGTCTGAGTTATCTGGTCTCGATCAATGAGCGGGCAAGACAGTGAAGCATGTGGTTCTCAAACTTCTCATCCAGTAGTCTGATTTTCTGTCATGGTGTGTATTTGGGTGAGTGTCGGTGTAGTGTGAATGCTGTTTGTTAATATTTGTCCTGTGACTGACTTTTTGACAGTCCAAGGTGTCCCGGGATAAACTCCAACCCACTTGTAACTCTAAACAGAATAAGCATCGAAAATGGATAAATGGATAGTCGATGAAGCGTACCTGTTCAGATTCTTACAGATGGCCACCGTGAGCTTCTTGAGACCAGGAAGGCTAGTGTTACCATTTTGGACTTGTTCAGCATCCATAGAGATGGAGGTCCTAAAGTAGTCGAAAATGAGGGTTTGCTGCTCCTCTGGGATGCTGAAAATACACATACAAAGCTTGAACGCCGAGACAAGGTACCCAGATGTTCAAGTTTGCATCAAAACAAGCGTACGTGCTCATGTCCATGTGCTGCACCCTCATCAGGAAGGTGTCTGACAGGCATTTGCCGGCTTGCTCGTTGTCCTTTAGCTCGTTAGCCATGAAGTTTCTGGGTGGAAGCTGTGGTGGAGGATTGTTGGCTTCTGGAGGAGAAACCCAGGGGTTGTTAGGATCTTTTGTTGGAGCTTAACGTTTACTTGGATGTGTCCTAACCCGGTTCCTCGTCGAGCTCCTCCTCCCTTTGGACGGCGTACTGCAAATGGGTGACGAGCCCCATGTTCGGGTTGTGATAGGCCTCCACCAGCTCTGGAAGCATGGAAAAGAACCTGATGGGGACTCCTTCTGATGCCTGGAGGGACGATAGAAGCACAAACACAAAATCTTCGCTAGGTCTTTGGAGGGCAACTTTGGTCGTCAACAACCGAATGGATAACCGAAGCGATATTCCTGAATCTTTCGAACCTTCAACCTTTCAAGAATCACACCTACAAAGTAAGCTTTTTGCCTGTATTTTTTGACGTGTAAACCACTCAGCTCAATCCTGTTCTGGATACTTTATGTCCACTAATCAGCTCACTGCTCATTCTGTCCAAGCTAGTCAGGTCCCTTCCTATCCTAACATTGCTCTACCCAGCTGTCTCTTGTGTATAGATTTAAACCGGTTTCACTTCAGTCTGTCACCTGCCAAGAAAATGCCACAAGATGAGAGTCTGACTCTGCAAACACCGTCCTGTTCCCTCTGTACCTTCATAGGACAAATAGTTTGTAAAAATGTATTTATTTATTCATTTGCACATGGGGATAATATATTTTTAGCCTTGTACGACAGTTGTGTAGTATCTTTAGAAACCTTAAACAGATTGTGACCCACCTGGACTGACAGCTTCTTGTCTTCATTGGGTAGAATTCTGTATGTGTAAACCTGGTTCTGGAATCTGTGGTTAAACATTGTAAAAAGTGCAACAATGTCACTTCTTAAAGACATATTTAACAAGTACAAGGAGAACTCGAATGTCGTGTACTTACAAAACACACAGGGCAAATGCCCCTTGTATTGACTCGCTGTCCCGAATGAGGAAGCTTCCATCTTTGGCCGCCTTAGAGAGCAGATCCTCCGTCTTGGACCGATTGATATTACCATGACACCAAGCCTGGTAGCTCTGCATTGTGACCTGTCCTGTTCCTTTTGCATCTAAACTAGTCTAACATTAATGCCGATTGTTTTGTTTTTTTTTTTCCTTTGGGAGCTTCATCTTTCACAAGTGCGGTCTTTCATTCTCACTTCCTCATTTGAAACAGACACCCATACCCCTACACACACACACCCCCATATGGCGGATATGTCGCATATCCATAAATGCAAATACAGGCACAAAATGAAGTATTTGTCATGTTAATACCCTTCTCTTAAGAACTGCATCTTGTATTTTTTTTTGTATGTCTTTGAACTGTTAGGAACAAAAACCAGGAACTGACAAAAAAAAGGAAGTGCCAATCATAACACAAAGTTATTTAACTAGGTGTGAGACTCTGCTACAAATAAAATTTATCAGCCTGGTGTTCTAGCCTAAAGTTACTGTGATGTGACGATCGGCTTCAATGAATTTACGTGAGAAGTCGGGTGTGAACAATATTCAGGAAGCATCGCTTTCGAGCGGCTTGCCATTTTCATGCGATGGACAGGAAACATTGCAGAAATAGGAGGAGGAAAATAGACGGCTGAAGAAAACCACAACCCGGGTCACATGACACAAAAAAAGTAGATGTGCTAATGACAAGCCCTGCCTGATCTTTAAATAGCTTTAGCCACTTTCACAGTAAACTGTGATGGCTAATGTCTTTTTTTTTTTAACTAAATTTACTGATAATGTTCAGAGATTAACCACACATTTTTGTCATAATACATTTATTGTTGACATTATAAAGTCATAAAAGGCTCAAAATGTTCTACATTCTCTATTTACAATCATATATACAAGCACAAAAGCAAGAGAAGTATAAAAATGTCATCCTGTTAGCTTGGCTAGCCTTTGCCGTAGCATTTTGGCGAACAAGCTAACAACAGTTATCTAACCATTAGCTCACAAATACAATACAAGTTTTTTCCTTGTTACCATACATGAGATAAAATGGTTTACGAGAGTTAGGGCCATACTAGAGAGAAAAATGTGAGACAATGAGTTTAAAGTCTGAATTTTACGAAATGAAGTAATATATTTTTGAGGGAAAGAGTGAGATTTGAAAGAAAAAGTTGCAGAGTATATTTGGCGGAGGGTGGGGGGTGTATTACGGAACAAAGTATCACATTTTGAAAGAAAAACAATTTAATTTGGTGGAAAAAATAGTATTTGAAATGGAATTAAAGGCACAGTTTTGGACAATGATGTTTATATTTACATTGAAGATTTGTTAAGCACAAGTAAATATGATACCGGTATCAAACCGTGATAGTAATACATAGTTTAAAAATGTAAATATCATATAAAGCTATATTGTGAAAATATTTAATTGGGTGAATTCAACACTTGTTTGAGGTTGTACAGGATTCAACAGAACTTTAAGCTCAAGAGCTAAATGCTATCATGCTAGAGTTGTGATCATGTTAATCTTCATCTTTTGGCTCTCACTTTGGCTTAAACTCGCACTAAAACATGGCGAGGAAAAGCAATTTTGGCAATTGAAATTATTTTATTTGTTGTAGTTGCTATAAATGCTATGGCTCCAATGTTTGGAATAAAATGTCAGACACATTTATATACATGAGACCAGCATTATCAGACAGATCTTTGAAAGATGATTCCATTGATGTACTGTCATGAACATTACCTGAGACAAATATGAACTAGGTTATGAGTAAAACCAGTGAAAATCCACACAATTCTGTCCAGCGTTTTTTTTTATGTACAGCCAACAGGGGTCGCACGACCGCATGTGATGTTTTTTGCTGAATCAGAGTTTCAAACTTTCATAACCTTCTTCATCTTTATACTCGTTTCAGACGGTCGCTATCATTGGAAATCTTGCTAAACACACAAACAGAAAAGATAATAGTTACACACTACAAAGTAATGGTCAAGTGTCAAGCAGATGACGTTCAGATAATGTGTAGCTTAATTTGGCACTCCAACGTGCAGAGGAAAAAAAAAGGTGAGAATGAACAAATACTGAGCTGTTCAAATGCACATTGTAGTAAGCAATAAATTTAATATGAGCCATCATGGCAGGGCCAGTACCATCAAGGGACCTGCTTCCCAATGTCCAGTCCAAAAAATGTATGCGGATCGAGCAATTTACATCCACTGCGGCAGAGAGAATAGAAAAACATATAATGCTGCTAATGGATTTGAAAAACAGCCTGGGAAGTTTTTCTGGGGTGTTTGTCAAGAATAAAATTGGTATAAGTTGTTTTGGAAAAGTCATTGTTTTGGGTGGTTGCTGCATGAAAGTCAAAAGTCAAATTCATTTTTCTTGCAGGCCACATTTTAGTTACTGTTTCCCTTATAAAGAAGTCAAGAATAGCAGTTTATTCAAATTTTGTTTAAGGTACTGTAATGAGGAGTTTGATAACAAGAATATGCCTTACTACCCATAAGAATTTGAAATTTTGGTCGAGCTTTCAGCAAACATGGAAGTTTACATATTTGATTTGCTTTCGCGGGGCCACATAAAATGATGTGGGGGGCGCAGATCTGGCCCTCGGACCTTGAGTTTGACACCCGTGATTTAGCGGCTTAAGATCCAGTTCAAAACTCTGACTTGGCACTCACAGAACTCTCATGGGTTCCTTTCAACTCTCCACTAGTGGCTCCGGACGCCCCCGCCGCCTTGTCTTTGCACAGCAGTCGTATCAAGGTACTGCGGAACTTTTCCGCACCGAAAAGGTAGATGAGCGGGTCCATGGCGCCGTTGAGGCACGTCAGGAGTGACGTCAGTCGGTTGGCCAGGCTCAGGCCTCGGCGCGTCTGGCATGACACATCTGGGTGGCTGTAGCCCAAGATGAAGGTGGTGCGGCTAGCATGGTAGGGCACGAAGCACACCACATAAATAAGCATGACCAGACCGATGGTTCGCAGCGCCCTCAGTTTGAGGGTGGGCTCCAGCCGGGACCCCCGGTGCAGGCTACGGATGATGAGCAGGTAGCAGCACAGCGTAGCGAGGAAGGGCGGCGTAAAAGCGACAGCGAGGGAAATTAGCGCCTTGCGTGATGCATTTTCCCGATAGAGCTGCAAGCAAACGGTGGTGCCGTCCACCTCCAGCGTCTGGCGGGTCATCAGCAGGGGCGCCATGGAGACAGTAACCAGCACCCACAAACTGAAACTGATGATTCGGGCGTAGCGGGCGCGGCGCACCTTCAGCGAGCGGACGGCGTGGACGACCGCCAGGTAGCGGTCGCCCGCCACGCACGCCAGGAAGTACAAGCTGGCGTACATGTTGACGTAAAAAAGGAAGCCGGCCAAGCGGCAGGGCACCTCGCCAAAGGGCCAGTGTCCCCCGATGAGGTGGTAAGTGGCCCTCAGGGGAAGGATGACCACGTAGGATAGGTCGGCCACGGCCAGGTGGGTCAGGAAGACGTTGGCTGGCGAGGACGTGCCGCGCTGGTGGGAGAAGATCCAGAGCGCCAGGCTGTTGCCGTTGAGCGCGAGGAAGAATATCAGGATGTAGAAGCTCCCAAACAGGACGTTCTCCATTGCCGACTCCGTCGCGCAGCTTTGGAACGTCTGATTGGGCATCAGGGACGGCAGCTCCGTCGCGGACGACTCCATCTTTGGTGTCTGGCAAACATTTGTTCAAAAAGAAAAATGGGATCGTCTGTTAAAAATCCGAAACGTTCCCCAAACCAACAATCTTTCCTGTGATGAAAACAAGTTTGACAACGTATGAGTTTGGAAGTTTCAACTGTTTGCTAGCTGGGTGCTAGCTAGCCCTAGCTAGCAAACAGTTCTACGCCGTATTTGTCGCTAATGTCAGGTTAAGCAAGGGGCAGGGGGACCCGAAAGACTGAGTAGCCAGTTCACCGCCGTATTTGTCGCTAATGTCAGGTTAGCAAGGGGCAGGGGGACCCGAAAGACTGAGCAGTGTTTTGGGGCTCTTGCTTTGTACAGAGGAAGTCTTGATCTTTGGAGCTAGTCCGAGTCACGATCAGATTTTTTTTTTTTTTGCCGATTAGCAACACTGACATCTACTGTTGGGCAGTGGGGACTGGCCTGTGACAAACACTGCGAAAAACTGCTGCACCGAGTTTCCTGTCGCTGTCCCGCATTCCGCTAATAGCAGATAGTTTAGATTACCGGTGTGCGACACGTCCCTTCTGCTGCGTTCAGTTTCCTGTCATCGTCCGCTTTTCTGCTAATCGCAGAGAGACGGTGAAGAGATGAACGGTTAGGATTTTATACCGAGGTCAACGTGTGGTGCATGTGGTCTTCAAATCTGCCTCGCAGTTGTGCTGGTCGAGGTTCAAATCTGATCCCCTGGCTTTCAGTTTGCATGTTTCTTTCCTCCACTTCCCCAAAACAGACACGTCGGATGAATCGAGGATGGGAAATAGTCCAAAAAGTGCCATTATGAATCTGAACGTTCGTTAGCCGAAATGTGCAGGGTGCTACGTTTCTTGCCAAAAGTCAGCTTGTACAGCCAAAAAAAATTACAGACCAGAACTTTGGAAAGCAAAGTGCTAAAGGTGTGTCCTATAAACAAAACAAGAAAATGCCTCTTGCCATAAATAAACCTCAACTGGTAACCTTGAAGTAACCTGGGAGGATATTCCCCAGTTGCATCTAAAATGGAGTCAAGTTTGGCGAACACATTCCCGCATTCCACTTGAGATTGCATGTTATCTTTAAGACACACCTTGCTTTGAATCACCCTCGACTCCGGTCCCCCGGGACACCCGACAGACTGCATCGCCCTGCATCACGACCATATTGTTACGGCGTTCCTTTTCATCGCAACAGCAGGGCGGGAACGACCAAAAAGTAATAGCTTGTCGACGGCGCCGCAGATGTTGAAAGGAGCGACGGGTCAAGGAAAAACCGAAAGGAATCCGTCTCGATTGCGAGTGTCCTGACTTTTGGTGCATTGGGAGTCAGTCAGACGTTGCAGTGTGTGTGCATTTCTGCGTGACAGCTTTCGGTGGGGGGAGATCAGGCTGCCAAGTGAGCTCAAATAGTGAAAACTAATTCGAGGCAGCTGACAAGAGTGAAAATTACCATGTCAGTAATCCGACAACAAAATCACAGGGATCTGGTCCCGAAACCGTTGGTGGTGTGCATGTGCTTACGTACAAGCAAAAAGCGCAACACCAAAAGTATTTACAAAGAAACCGCTATAAAAATAAAATAAAATAAATAGAACAGCAAAGAAGAATAAAAGTAGCTTCAAGAATAAATGCCGCCATAAATTGCCCCCAGTCTGTCGAGCACTACTGGCTTCATATTCAATTCGCATTTTTAAAATATATTCACAACCCGAGCAGTTCGATGATTTCCAGATCAGTCACAGAAATTTTAAGTCAATTTACAGATTATTGGGAGCCGCTTGAACTGGACTAGTATGTTCTCTTTCTCCATCTGCAGCGCTTTGGATGAGCTGCAGGTGTTTGATGATCTTTTGAGGGAATCCAGAAAGTAGACCGTTACAATAACACCTCCCTCCCAAAAACAAAAAAAAGCATGGATGATGTTTTTTCTGGTCTGCTGGGAGCATTTTGACCCTTCACTCTGAAGATGTTTTTCCGCTGGTAAAAGGCAGTTTGAGTGATCGATT
Organism: Hippocampus comes; assembly: GCF_001891065.2. Classification (NCBI taxonomy): domain Eukaryota; kingdom Metazoa; phylum Chordata; class Actinopteri; order Syngnathiformes; family Syngnathidae; genus Hippocampus; species Hippocampus comes. Next base: position 6,611,906 of record NW_017806175.1, on the reverse strand, counting down.
TCAGGTCAGCGTCTATCAGCACCCAAGATTTCACACTTGGTCTTTGGTTTTTTTCGAAACAGTGACTCAAAGTAGTGACGCGAGGTCAACAAAGGACACATTGATTGCAAAAAAAAAAAAAAGCTGCGTTTCTTTTCTCCCAAGTGATGCCGTTTAATCCCATTTTTAATTGAAAGCCTCGAACATTTTCTTTTATGTAATCGCTTCAATGGATTGTCAGTTCAAAACAAAAAAGCGCCTTAAACGGATTTGTCAGAGTGTGCGCCCAAGATAATGGGAGACTCGGGCTTTTCATAGAGAGAACATGGGGGAAAAAAAATCCAGAAAATCATCAGCCAAAAAGAACACATCCTCGCCACGGAATTTGTCTTGATGCCCTCGGGCCGGCGTTACTCGTGCGCCCCCGATGAGGACAGACACCCTTTCATTCCTTCTGCCAGTCGGCCGCTCAACACTTGCATAATTCTTTGGAAATGAATGACTTTTCTCTCAATCGATCGGATAACGTGATTTGTATCGCACGTGAGTAATTGTTAGCAACGATGACAAAATTAAGAAAAGACACGGGTGCGGTACACGTGCACGTGAATCTGATTTCCAGTACGAACCAACAAACAACAAAGACGATTTAGGAACATGAAGAAATAAATGATTTACATCTTTAACCACGAAGCATTTGGGAATGAGGTCATCTCAGCCCCATCGTTTGGTGGTGGCGGTGTTGGGGGGGGCCTGACGTCACATAGGAGCCAAGTCACGTATTCAGCACGACATCTCTCGAGTATGTATCTATACCAATGAAGGAAGTTGTTTTTACACTCCCAACTCTTATCTACCGCTGCGAGAGTATATTGATAAACAATGTAGATTATACATGTTCAGATTTACAATTAAAGAGTTAAAATGTCAAATAGAAAAAAAAGAGTGCCCCGTCGTCCACTGAGATGTCCATATATATACACAGGTACACACAAATGATCACAAATGATTGGAACCTTTGGTAAACAAAACTGGTGTGTTTGGTTTTTTTTTTTTCTGTGGAGGATTGTGTAGGTGACTGAAATTGGTTGAAAGAGTCTTCCCAAACAAAAATCGAATCATTCTTTATATGACACAGTGTTTCATAATTCAAGGTCACTTTACAAAAAGTCTTATCTCAGGAACTGGCAAGGGGTAGCAAGATAAAGCCGGTTGACTTGTAAGTTGAAACCTTCAAGTTTTCTGTTGTGGTTTGTCTCGTCAGGCCACAATCAACGTTTTCACTTTTTGCGGGAAAGGTGCTTCGCATTGATTTCATTGTTGCAGTTCAGTGGAACAAAGGAGGCGTTTAGTGGCTGATCTGAAGACCTTGAGAAACGTTGATCCCGATTTGGTTGGTGGAGTTGGGCGAGGAATGGAATCCCGTTTGGATAGACAAATATTTGGGAATAAATTCATGGATTTTGCGGTTCAATTTTTTTTCTTGCTCCAAAACTTATGATCAGTAAAGATACGTTTGATTTTCACATCTGAGATGTATCACGATACACTATAAGGTATCGTAAAGTGATACCGACTCATGTGACACACTGTGCTCTCCGAGAGCAAAAAAAAAAAAAGTAATTGAAAAGACTCACCTGATATTCTCAGAGAAAGCCTGAAGGAAAAAACCCGCTGACAGTCTGATCGCCACAGAGGATAAAGACGTCCTTGGGTGGTGGTGTGGGGGGGCCACTGCGAGATAAACAGATCGTGATTCTTCTTCACCTCACCCTCGCCTCTCCTCCCTCAAGATGTTCTCGCCGGCGAGACGGCGGCTCTTTTTGTGCCTGTACAAATTTGACAACAGAGAGAGAGGGAGTCCCGACGGGAGGCTTGGGTTTGAACCCTGAACCCTCCCCTTTCTTCCTCCTCAGAGAGTTACTTGTTGCGCTCCACAATAGCCCCGAGTCAGACTAAGTGAAGAAGAATGGCATGCCTCGCCCGGCCGGGGACCCGCTTGTCAGGCCGCCGCTCCATGGAAACCGTGAAGGCCCCCTCCAAGCCCACCC
>NW_017806175.1:6609431-6609761 GCF_001891065.2 Hippocampus comes | reverse complement strand
ATTGGACACTCAAGAAACAGAGGCCCTTGTTGGCCCCCTGCCTCCTGGGGGCATGCCGACTCACAGCGCCACCAAAAATAATCAGTCACGTCGCCGGCGGCACAGATGTGGAAAGCGGAGAGATATTTCTTTCAGAGCACAGCTGTCCTCGCGCGCACACATCAGGCTTTTTTGCTCTTTGTCCCCCCCCCCCCATCCGCATGCAAATGGATGCCGACAATAAGGCCACTATCTCCGCCTTGACATTGCTACCCTGTTAATCGACTGCTAATTGGGACAAAGAAACCCCAAATCCACCCCCCTGCACCCCACCCCGCTCCCCCCCCCTCC
>NW_017806175.1:6585021-6609410 GCF_001891065.2 Hippocampus comes | reverse complement strand
CTTTTCCCGCCTGAAAAAAAAAAAAAAAAAAAAAAAAAGAAAAATCACCGCCTTGTGAAAATTGCATGTATTGATAAGACTTTTCTTTGGGGGCGGGGGGTGGTCTTTCTTGCTGCTCTGTTAATTTAAAGTGAACAATCATACATTGGGGTCGACAGGTGAAAAAACTTTTCGCAACTTTTTTTGGTGATTTTTTTTTCTTCATTTTTAAGCTGATTTGGTGGATTTTGGTTTAAATTTGATTCGATTGTTGATATCTTTTAGCATATTTCTTGCTGGGTTGTACGTTTTTGTTTTTCTGTAGTATGGGATGGTTTCTGTACTGTATTTTCTGTTTTTTTTTTTTTTTTTGGCCCAATTTTATTTGACCGTTTGTGGCTTCAGATCTCATTCGGCGATTATGTGAGTGTGAGCGGTTGTCAGATTGTAATCAGTTTTGGTCGACGGCGAGCTAACGTCATTGGAAAGTCATATGGCGTACACAGTAAAACATGTTGTCCGTAACTTGAGCTTGCTTTTTTTTTTTTTTTTTTTTTTTTTTTGCTGCTCGTGAGGCAGGTCGATGAGAAATTTGGCGGAAAACATTTCATCTGCGTGGATAACGTGAGCTTTTATTTGTGAAGCATCCAATCAGATCAAGCAATGTCATGAATGCAAATATGGTGAGCAAAGGAACTTGAATAAATATTTTAAAATGCATATTCCGGCAATTCCTATGGAGTCCAATGGAGTTCTTTATAGCAGGTGCTTTGTAGTCACGCTGGGGGTGCAGGCATCATTTGAAGCGCTGGTTCCTGCTCTGCACCGGCCTCCTCTCTTGCGCGTACATGTTGACGTAAGAGGTGATGAGGTCGTCCATCTTGTAGCCCTGATTTTGACAGAGACAACACAGTGGTTCAAGCAGATGAAATGGACACGTACACCCCATGATCGTTACTTGCCAACTTTTTCAGTTTTGATGTCCCAAGTTTCATGTTGCTCAGTGAAACTGGCGTCAGGAGTTGAATGTTATAAATTGTGGAGTCATTTGCATTTCTCGTTATCAGGTGAAGTCATCGCATTTTGTCGCCATGAAAAACAAATTCTTGGGCAATTTTTTCATTTCAGTTTCAGTTCAATTGGACAAAATTTGGAGATACATTTTGGGAGACATTTTAGAAAGGATCATGGAAGTTGACATGTTTGAGCTGCTTTCGCGGGCCACATAAAATGATGTGGCGGGCCGAGATCCAGCCCCCGGGCCTTGATTTTGACACCTGTGATCTCAATGGTAGCGTTATGTGAGTGACCTGAATTATAGTGAGCTTCAGGTAAAAATGTTTTTCGGTTTGAAGGACCTCAGGGCTTTGGGTGCTGAATTTTCAAAAAGGTGCTGTGATAAGTTTTGCGTTGTGTGACGAGTCATGAAACTTTGCCGCCAGGATTAAATTTGGTAGTAACTGGAAAACCTCTCAAAGGGAAGTTTGCCTCTTCAAACCAAAATGGCAGACTAGGAAAAAGTCGTTATTTGGAAGGCGGAAGGTTGGCTGGTATACCAAAAAAAAAAAAAAAAAAAAAGGGGCTCACCAGCGACGTTTCACAGAGGAATTTGCTGCCCTGCACCAAACTGCCGATGGTCATATGGAAATACGTGCTCCCGCTGCACCAGTTGGCGATGCGGTTAAAAGGGTGGTTGGCCAACACTTCCTACATGAGAGAAAAGATGTCTTAACAACACGGATGGATGACGCTCCTCATCGCACACATGCAAGCGTCTGCCTGACTTTGGTTTTGGGATGTATGATGGTGAGTCCTTGCTTGCTGATAGCGATCCGCACAATATCCGGAAAATTTGGCTCGGATGTTTGCTGAAAAGGTAGATAATGAGAACACGTTTTCATGGTTGTCACGATGTGGAGCGAGAAGACACGAACGGAGGAGCGGTAAAAGGGGAGGGAATCACCTTCACTTCAAAGAAGGCGCAGCCAAAGGTTGGCCAGCGACAAACCGTTTTCAGGAACGCCACTTTTGCTTCCTCCACGGTCATTCCCGCTTGCTTGTTGAAAGACGCCACGATGCCCTGATGTAAAAAAAACAAAAAACAAAAGCCATAAGTGGCAGAGTTCCGTGAAACGTATAAGGACACGCAGGGAGCTCATTTACATGCTACACTTTGTCGGTGAGACTCTACGTGCTGCTGTTTTGGTTAGCAAAAGCGTTCAAACGGAGTTGGCGGTTCCGTCCCGCAGTCGTACCTTCTTCCACTCGTTCTCGGAAAAAGTCTTAAGCTGGTCCCCGGGTACGAGTTCTTTCAGCATCTTGGGGATGGTCACAAACTGACTCTTGTCATTCCCAACTTTAATGCGGAAGAGCAGGGATGCGATGTGAACCATGTCGCCCTTGCCGCACACGTGGTACCCCCTCAAGTACTTCGGGACTTCCTGTGAAACACAAAACAGCCCAGATGTTCAGTTTGGTTCTTGGAATTTGATGGCCGTTGGAGAAAATCTCAAGAAAGGGGTGTTTTTTTGAAGGACCCTCGCAAACAGACAAATTTGAGCCTTGAATGGCCACTTTGAACCAAAATGGTCGTTTGAGCCTTGAATGGCCACTTTGAACCAAAATGGTCATTCGTCTTCAGGGTGTCCCCCGCCTACTCCCCGAAAACAGCTGCGATAGGCTCCGGCGGTGCCCTGCGATTGGCTGGCAACCACTTCAGGATGTCCCCTGCGAACTCCCCGAAAACAGCTGCGATAGGCCCCGGCACGCCCGCGACCCTCGTGAGGATAAGCGGATTAAAAAATGGCCGGATGGACGGATCATGATATCCACGTCCGCCGAATTTCACCAACACCAAATGTGCGTTCTGGTTCAGAGAGTAAAGTGACTTTATTGGTTTTCGGGTGCACACCTGAGGGAAGTGAAAGACGAGGTCCGCCTCCAGGTCCCTGCCAGGGATCACATTTAACCACAGCTTCCTCATGAAGAAAACCAAGTAGGGCATGCTGACTTGACCACCTGCGGAGGACACGGATACTGGACGCTCAAAAAATTTCCGCATACAATGCGATCAGGATGGCCAAGAATTACCGTCTTTAATGCGTTTGTTCTGTTTGGACCAGTCTGTGATTTGCCTCAGACTGTCAAAGAAATAGTCGCCGTCATTCAGACTGAGGACCTACAATGAAAAAGAAGTCATTAAAGGCACCCAAAAATAAAAAATAAAAATATTCGGTAATTTGTGAAAAGAAAGGTGCCAAAGGACCTTATCGTGTGTTTTAATGAAAATGCTGAAGCCGTCGGCCGTAGTCAGTTGCAGCTTGTTGGAAATGTTCTGAATGAGATCCCTGATCTTGGTACTGGTGGCCACCTCAAAGATCTAAAACACAACGAACACACGCGGGGAGGTTTTCCTCCAGCGTTCGGCGTGCCGCGTGAGTTTGTCATACCTCCCCCGTGTCGTTGGGAAAGTGGACTTTGTGGAAGATTTGCGTGCTGTTCTGCTGGATGGCGTCCACTTCTACCTGGTGCGGCGGAAGCTTCCTGGCGTCCATTCTGCACCATGTTCGACATGATACAAAACGAAACGAAAACAAGAGAGGAGAAGCTCTGAAGCGCCGCCGGTAAATCTCATTGACTTGATGATGTATAAAGTGGATCGGAAAATGGATGGATGGATGTTCCGCAGTTCTGAGCATGCCCACGGCATCCACGTTCCTGTTCCCCCAAAGGGTCCATGTTTGTCTTCCGCAATGTTGTGCGCATGTTCATGTTTATGTTCCGCCCTGGATTTATGTTTGCGCCCGTGTTTGTCTTGAAACACCCGGCGGGGGTCTTCTCCTGACCTCAAAGAGCTCTGCAGTCGTTGCAGGCAGTCGGAGGCCAGCGGCTCTGTGCGCCGCGACTCCAGGAATCGCTGCGCGTGCTTCAGGAGCGATTGGCTGGGAGGGAAGAGGCCGCAGCACAACCACAGCAGCTGCCAACCCTGCTCCACGCTGAACCTGCGAATGGATTCGGAGTAGTTTATGATACACGAGGGGTTTAAAAAGTAGCAACGCGCGGTCCTGATAATCACAAGAACGTGACCGCGTCTTACCGGTTGTTATTGCTGCTCATCTGCTTCATAATTTGGCAGTAGATCTCATCTCTGAGGGTCTCCTTTTCCGTGGCGGGCCCAAAGATCTGATCGGTGAGTTCAAGGGGGCTCTGGACCTGCTTGGTCGGGTAATCGCCCATGTACTTGAGGATGGGTGCACGGGGAGTCAGGGAGAAAATAGGAACGGTTGGATTCCGGTGAGGCAATATTCAAACTTGAGATGCGAAATGGAATCGTCAAGAGGATATCGGTGAAGGCCAGGCAGGCTTTGTGGCTCAAATCCGAGTTGCCGACAAGCTTCTTGAGGAGGGGCTGTCGGAGGGGCTCACGCGAGTTCAACCACAGCCTCTCGGGAGCGGCATTGCGCGACATCACCTGCCGGTTGACATCCTTTGCGGGCTGCCTGTAGAATCACGGACACGAGATGGTTCCGAGAATCTCCTCAAGGCAGATGGAGGTTGTTACGAACAAGGTGAAAATACCTGAAGTACTCGAGGGAAAACTCCCTCAAGGTAAATGGAGCGAGTCGCTCCACGGTACCGGTCTCTTTCTGGTTGGCCAGGACGGTCTTCCGCTGGTTGGGGGATAGGTTGAGCAGGCTCTGACGTGAAGATGGGAAACCAAAATTAAAACAATTAAGGCACCGGTCTCAAACTTAAGGCCCGGGGGCCATATCTGGCCCGCCCCATCATTTTATGTGGCCCGCGAAAGCAAATAGGCAAAGATGGCAACTTTCATGACGCTTGCTAAAATCGCTACCAAAATTTCAAATCCTCATTTGTAACAAATAAGAGTGATGCTGTCAGCATTTTCTTGTTCCCGAACCCCTTATTTCAGTAACTTAAACAATGAATGAATAAACATTTATTCTTGACTTCTTTATATGGTTTCAGTCATAACGGCCCTGCAAGGAAAACGGTCACTAAAATGTGGCCCGCGACAAAAATGAGTTTGATACCCCTGAATCAAGGGGAGAAAAAAAAGCTTATCGAAGATGCACGACAGCACCCCGGTCTCTTTACCATCACTTCGTTTGTGGGTTTGTTGAGCGTTGGCAGGATTAAGATGGCCTCCGTGGGAACGGCCCCTGTTTTTCCTGTGCTGTAATTTTGCCCGTTTATCCAGCCGCGCTGCTGCGAGAACTCATTGTCTTTAAGTATGATGATGAGCTCGCCCTTCTTGAAGCTGAGGAACGTCGGGTCATCTGTCAGGAATGCAAACAAATTGAGTGGTTATCGATGAACACAGCCAGCGATGCGGTGACAAACCTTGCTTTTCCATTTCCTTCAGGGTGACGGCATACTGCGAGCGCTCGGTCAGTCCGCTGAGGAACATGGTGACCAGCTCGGCCATGTCCGTCGCCGTGGATCCGCTCAGCGTGAAGTCTCCCTTCAGAGTCAGCAAAGACACCACCGGGCCTTTAGCACCTCTGGGAGAAGAAAAGACGGCTTTGAGGTTTCAGGTATGGAGCATCCTCGGAATCCTTTCTTGCTTTCTAGACTCGAACCTCGTGGAGTTAACGCCGGTGACTTCTGGGAAGGAGAGTTCCAGAAGCCTCTTTTCTCGCTCATCCAGGAAAGTGATGCCAGTCCAGTTGATGGCCACGATGAACTTGCTCTTTGGCAATGGAGGACCTGGAAACATGACAAAGGACTTCTAAATTTGGGGTCAACTCCACGCGAAAGATTTAGGACTGAAAAAGCTTTTTGGACAACTATGAAGAATGTAGTTGCCCCGATTCCACTTTTGCAGATCACGAGTGGACTGGTACGACAGTAACCTCCAGCGTCCTTATGAGCAGGCATATCGTAAAGGGGGGGAAAAAAGTTCTGAAGCTTTTAAGGGACCGTAATTGGCAGGGACATGCCACAAAATCCAAGTTGGGAACCACGCTTCTGAGGGTCTGGTCCTAGACCTCCATGACCGGGATAAAGGCCTTATTCCACCTTCTGTAGGGAGGAGGTTCAACTCCTGGCCGGATTCTCCTCAACATTATTCCCAGGGAGGCTCAGTGACATTCCTTGACACTCTTTTTCCCCGTTCCCTGCTCATAGATTACCGATGGACTTAAGTCCTACCTGACAACTTGACCACCTCAAAGAACCGAGAGAAGAAGATGGGCCACTTCTCGCGGGCGTAATCCACCACCTCCGCCTTCACCGAATCCGCTTCTTGCAGAGAACTCAAGTATGAACCCTTTGCACAAAAGAATCCCAAAAATCAGACACCAGGGGGCGCTCACGGGTGACAATGGAGGAATGCAAGTGACCTGCGCGTGGGCCGTGGAAATCATTTGCACCCATTTGCCTTCAGATTTGGCCTCCAGCAGGGGGTTACTGATGCAGGCCTGCACAGCCTCCCTCACCGCCTCGCTGCCGTTATCCGAGCCGTGCTGGATATAGAGATGCTTGGCGGCGAGGTGGACGAGATCCTCTTCCTGCGTCGATTTCAAAAAAGGAGCACAGTTTACTGATGGAGCATCCGTACCATCCGGGTCTGAGCTCACCTTCTCCATTTGGTACTCTCCAAACTTCAGGCCGTGGACGACCTGCTGGTAGATGAGCTCGGTGCTGATCATGTCCTCGGCGCAGTCGTGCCACGGCGTGAAGATCTCCTTGCGAAAGAACAGGCGCCAGGGCGCGTGCTGCTCCTGCCCGCCGCGCCGCTTCACCTCCTGCTCGCACTGGGAGATGGCGTCCATCACATGCTCGCGGCCGCTGCCCAGGGCCCACACCTAAGCAACCGGAGTCCACAAGTTATGGCTATCTTACCTGCACTTTGATCCCAGGTAAGGTGGGGGAGTTAAGTCACATCAGTTCCATGAGTTAAGTCAGACTTAAGTTGCTAATTTGAGTGGGTACTTGGGACTTGCTTGCATTAAAAACTACCAAAACCTATGAAAGATCTTGACAAGTCTTTCCTGTTTACATTTGACGTTATGTAGAGGACTACTGCGCCACTTGTTTTGTTTTTGGAAGTCGTAGCTCTCTTATCTCGACCGCACCTGGCAACCCACCGTTAGGCTATGATGTGGAGTGCAGAGGTCATTAAGCAAGTATCATGGAGTGAGAGCCGCAGATTTTGGTTCAAGGGATGTTGGGACTTACTCAGACCACTGACTGACCATTTACCTTTTCATACAGAGCAACGTAGAGGGAAAAGCCAAACATGTCTTTGAGTTTGACTTTGTTAGCGAGGAGCTGGCAGAGCTCTTTGGAAGTGGAAGCCGAATCCACGGGAAGGTTGATGGAGCGCCCGTCCATGAGCGTGACTGACACCACCATGGGCTTCTTCGTCTTGGTGGCCTGTCATGTCCAAAAAAAAAAATATATATATAATCAGGCTGCTCTATGAAATTTGATGCTAAATCAGTCGCAGTACCTGTAGCTCGAGCCAGGCGGGGGGCTCCCCTCGCGCGCCGTTCGTAAGGGTGCGACGCAGCCGCTCGGCGCAGTAGGATGCGTAGCCGCTGGGAGCGAAGCGGATGAAACTCTGGATGTACTGTTCCAAAAGGACCGCAGGGGGACAATGTAGACATCTCATGCTTGTTAATCACAAACTAACCACCGACTGGTTATATGTCACGTTTGTCACTTGTGAATAAAAGTTAGCGTGTACAACACGTCATGTCATGTTTGATGTTTTACATTAAATTAATGTCAAGGTGTGTTATCTGCTCGGATATTTCTCATGCTTACTAGCCACTAACGATCCAGCCGCTGTGTGTTTAACAGTGTTTTCTGTATTTCTTATGTTTTAACATGACCGATGTAGAGTGGTGACATTTGTTTCTCTTACTTGCTAGCTGGCTAGCTAGCCACCAATTTAATCATGTGCTTGTTTATATACCAACAAAGGTAAGATTGCTTTGTGTACTTGAAGTTTGCATTTTTATAATACACCAGAACAAAGTGTAGCCTTTTACGATAGTGTCAAAATGGCCTCTCCTCACCTTTATAATCCGTTCACTCGGCGGGAAGACGCCCAGACAGAGTGAGAGCAGGATCCATCCTCGGAAATAACTGTTGCGGTTATTGTTGTCCTGCAGCTGCTTGCAGATCTGGCAATAGATCTCATCCCTGAGGTCACGTCGGACGATGCCATAGCCCACGATGATGTGCAGCTTTTCCAGAGACGTAAGGGGCCTGTCCAGGGTGGGACCCTCCCCGATCAAGACATCGTCACCATCCTCCTTCACCGTCTGGAGGGTGGGAGCCTTGGACACCTCCGTCGGATCCTCAGACTAAAAGCAATACAGTATAGACTTTTATATAATATTTGTGAAAGGTGAAGCTAGGTAGGTCTGGGTGGCAAAAAGAGTCACGACTTGCTCTTAAATTGTGACAAAAACGTTTGTGGTTGTACCACAATAGATATCGCAAACGATTTTTTTTGGTCATTTTCTTATATCGAAATTATGAAAGGGATCGTAAGACTGCCTAGTGGGAGACTGGCCACTAAAGAGCAAGACTGGGAACCAAATATCCATCCTCAGTTTTTTGGAAGATATTTTTGACACAGATCTGTGTCAAAAATATTTGGTTAACCTTGTTAGCTCGTATCTGCTCTTCAGAAATAGTATCCAAAGAGCATGCCTGTACCTTTAATATTACCCGTCGGAAATGTAAATTACGCCCGGCGTTTCATCTCCCTTCCAAGTAATTCACCTCACATCACATCTTCATCTCAACTGACACTTTACAGATACAAAATACAGCAGAAGAGAAGGTTACAATAATTTGAGCAATTTAACATTTTCTCAATCGCTTTCCCTCGGTCAATTGACACGAAAGGGTTTGTTTACACGTGTTGGCACCAGAGCTATGACCACCTGGAAGTATGTGTATTTTCAAGGGGAAATAGTTTTATTGACAGGAAACTCCCACCAAAAAATTCTTAGGACAGTTTAAAAGTCTCGGTCTCACCTCTTCCATAATGATGGAGGGTTTCCGGAAGCTGGAAGAAGATCTGGGAATTCCATTTTCCTGAACGCCGGAGGTTTTCCGACTCCGGGACAGTAGGTCTGTGAAGGTGGAGCCCTTTCGGGTTCGAGGGCTCCCTTCAGGGACGGTGTAGACCTTGGTGTTTGGGGCCACCTCGCCCGGAGCGGCCCTCTTGTTTCTCGACATGAGATCGGTGAACATGGACGCCTTTCTGTTGGGAGTGGACTCCTCCTGAACAGGAGAAGGCTGCGGGCCCTTTTTGTTCCGGAGCACACGCTAAAATGAAAATATGGAGAACTCTTTTGATTTTAGACTTTTTGTAAAGTTTTAAACACTCACCCTGTGAACCCTGATTTCAAACCCTGATTTGTGTGGAATTGATCCCAGTAATCTGTACGACGAGACTAAGGGCCTTGTACCTGATCCAGCCCAACCATGTGGCTGAGACGTCTGTCCTTTCTGTCAATTACGTCCTGATTGAGAAAGCGCCCCTGTGAGGAGCTTCCCTGCAACTGGAACTGCTTTTTTGGCTCAGGAAGATCCCCCATGAACCTCAGGATGATCCACCAAACGCTCAGCGAGGCCTAATAACCACACAAGAAGAGGAACAAGTAAATAATGACATCATGAGAAAATGAGCTAACGTTGCAAAAAGATTGGGGCTACATTCCAGACACCTGCGAAGTCGCTAACAAGCTAGTTGCTAGCTTGGCGACTGGCTAGCTGTCATAAGCTTGTTATTGTGATCCAGATGTAAAATATTTTATAAGTATGATGTTGAATAGTTCACATTACATTAGAGTGAAGATGTTGACGCCTCGATTAGGTTCTCATTTTTCTTAGCCACAAGTTAGCTATTCAACTGTTGAGCTGCAATCTAGCCTGTCATCAACTCCTATGTTAGCTTCCTGTTCTGGCCGCGAGCTGCTGACTGCAACCTCGTGTTGTGTCTGTCACTTGCAGGCTTGGGGAGGAATTGAATACATGTACTGGCATTATGTATTCAGAATACAAAAAAAGTAACTATTCTGTTACACCTGCAGAAAAAAGATGTAATCAGATTACAGGTACATTGACTAAAATTGAGGATTATTTTACAGAATTCAATTTTTTTTCACGCTAGCTGGCAGCTGTGTCGCTGCCAAACAAAAAACTCTCGACTTCATGGCTGGTCTGGAATGAGGTGTTAGTGGATGAGTTGATGAGGAAGTACCAGGACGTCTCCCTCGTCCTCATGGTAAAGCAGCGGTCGTCTCAGCCTCTGGCGGATGTGCGTATGTGACGCACCGCCCTGGAAGTACATTGAGGCCAATTTGGAGAAGGGGTAATCGTCCAGGTCATCCTGGTCCTCTACAGACAGGTCTTCATCCTCCATGGAGATGGTGTCAATGTCGATCTCCTCTAGCAGAACTCGTTTGCTCTCCAAGGTCTTGAAAGCGCACAGAAACGATGTGTTGACATAAAAGCAGGACAGAAGGGGAGCCTTATGTGTCCTCACCTCAAACCCTTCGGGCGCCTGTCCCTCTTGCCCCCCCACCATGACGGGCAGGAATCCAAAGATGTCGTCCACCTGCTGATCCATGATGGACTCGGACTGGGCTTGGGCCTCCATCTCCTTCTTCTGCCTGAGCACGTCCTCAAGATGTTTCTGACGCTTCAGCATGGCCAGACGCTCCGCCTCTTTCTCTTTAGCTGACAGATACTTAAATATATAGATAGATACATAACTCTTATTTGAAACTGTAAACACTGAATCCTTACATCTGGCATAGGCTAACTCTACTGACCTAGAAATACTTTTTAAAAGTGTCAGATGTTCACGGTGGTCTTACGTTTCTCCTCATGTTCTTGACAGTCCTCCTGGCCAGAAAGCCTCTGGTGTGCGCCTGCAGGAAGACCACGGCGTCCCTCTTGCGCTTCCAGTCCCTGCGGGCCACATAGCCTCGCACCTGTGCCTGCAGCAAGATGGCCGCCTGCCGCTTTCTCTTGTACTGGAGGTGCAGCTGACGGGAGCGAACCTGTGCCTGAAGTCTGGCAAAGCCCTTCTGGACCTAAAAGATTTCACAAGAACAAGGAGGGATCATTTTAATCCTAAGTGCAGTGCACTACTCACAAATTTTGCCCTTCAGCTCAGTGAAGAACATCAAAAAATCTCGACCAGAAGCCCTGAACTTTTTGTGAATGTCTAAGAAGAATATAAAGTTGCTGTCTGGACTTACCACACGGTACACTTGTCTCCCTTTGTGTCCTCGCCAGTGCTTCTGGATGACGAGAGCAGCTCCTTTTTTCTTGAGGAACTGTTTTCTGAAAAGAGCCACGACTCATCAATAACAATGATCAGAAGACATGCACGTGATATCTATTCTCTTCTACCGGTATTTGTAGCCTCGTAGAACCTTCTGGATCAAAAGCGCTTTGGCGTTCAGTTCTTTCATCCGTTCCACTTCCAGCATGGTGTCGTGGAAATCCTAAGGGTCATTTGTTCTGGATTTGTTGCATTTTTTTTAATCATATAATTCCTTCACCATTCAAAGTCAGCTCACCTTGAGGAAGATCTTTGTCTTTCCAGTCTTCCAGTCACCCTCTCCTGCCAGCACAGATTCGCAGATGCTTTCGCAGCATTTCTCTTTGCTTTCCTGTCCGCAGAGTCAGAAAAAGAATCATCTGACGGGCCAAAACTACATCCAGAACAAGAATTTGAGCGGTTGAGAACGAGGTGCCAAACAAAGATCTTGAGGAATCTAGACCATGTCAAGAACAAGACTTTGAGAAGGGAAGACCAAGAAATGGAGGGGTTGAGGGCGAGTCACAAATGAGCCAACGATGAGTCAATACCAAAATGTTGTCTAGACCAAGTTAAGAGCAAGACTTGAACAGTTGAATAATTATGATTCAGATATTAAGAAATAGAGACCAAAACAACACCAAGACTTTGAGAAGCCTAACGGTGTTGAAAAGTCGAGAGTCAAGACCAATACGTCTAGTCAAGATCACAAATTTGCGGGTTGAGAGCAAATCAAGACCGAGAATTTGATGAATGAGCCCAGATCAAGACTTTGAGAGGCCATGAACAAGCAAAGAACAATCATTTTGAGGAGCAAAGACCACTAGCTTGAGAATGACTCATTACTCAGGAACCAAAATCAAGTCTTGACCAAAACTTTGAAGGGTTGAGACCAATTCAAGACAAATAATTCAAGTCCAAGAGGTTGAATATCCAACAGGTTCACGCACCTTTTGTGGGTCACAGATGTAGGTCTTGAGAAGAACCCTGTAGCGGTCCAGGAACTCGTTAAATGTATAGCGTACCGGATAACCGGCTTTGCGGATCCTGATGGTCTCCATCATGCCCGAGTAGCGCAACTGACGTAGGCACAGCTCTCTGTCAAACAGCTGAATACACACACACCCGCGCACACACAAAACATCCAAATGAAATGCATGCGTGTCCTCTGTTAGCGTGAGTTGGGGTGGGCGGCGCTGACCATGGGCTTCTTGTAGTCGTTGGGTTTGATGCACCGGATGAAATACGGCTGACACGCTGTCAGGGTTTTCATCAGAGAGTCGAGGGATTGACGGAACTGACCGGTCAGCGTGGGAACTCGCTTCTTGCCGTCGTTTGCTTGCTGTTACACACAAAACATAGGAAATTTAGTCTTACTAACACCAAGTCAGGTTTTGGGTATAAGGACAGGGTTATGGTTTCAAATCAGGGTTTCAGTCCTGGATTAGGGGTTTAGGTTACGGTTTCAGGCCTGGAATAGGGCTTTAGAAGTTGGCATCTCAAATTGCTTTGAAATAGTATTCAAGGTTTCGGGACAGGATTATTGGTTTGATATGAGGGTTTCAGGACAGGGGTCAGGATAGCGTTATGGTTTCAAGACAGCGTTATGGTAGCTTTACGGTTAATTTGAACTGACCCTTAGCGTGTTCTTGGGTGTGTTGATGACCATTTTGGGGTTGGCTGCGCTCTTGGTGCTGTTGTTGGTGGTAGTGGAGATCTCGTTGTGAAAGACCATCTTGAGCAACTTGTTACTGGATGTCTCCACCAGCTGGATGAAGTCGAGGCTCAGGGCGTCACGGTTCTTCTCCAGAAAACCTTGGGATGTTTTAATTGAAAAACAGGGACTTAGTGAGCAAAATGTTCTCTTTGGCAGGAAGAGGTTTTAGAGCGATAAAGAAAATATCACGATTCAAGATGTTGCTTTGGATTTTGTGTGGAAGGCACAACTGAAACCATAATGCTGTCTTGAAATCCTAACCCTGTCCTGAACTGCAAATTTGAAACCCGAAGCCTGTCCTGTATCCCTAAACTGTAATCTAAAACCCCAAATGTTTGAAACCTTAATTTGAAAGTCTAACACTGCCCTGAAATACAAATTTGAAACCATAACCCTGCTGTGAAATCCTCATTTAAAATTCTTACCCTTGAAACCCTGATTTTAAACTATAATCCTGTCCTAAATCCCTAACCGACGGAAACCCTTGGCTCTGCATCTTCATTCAAACCCCCGATCCATGTCTGAACACCTGATTTGAACCATGACGCTCTCCAAAAACTCAAAATAGAAACCCTGACTTGAAACCCTAACACTGGCTTTAAATCCTTATTTGAAGCCCGAAATCAGGACTGAATTCCAAATTTGAAACCATAACCCTGTCCTGAAACTCTAATCCTCATTTGTAACTTGCTCTTAAATCCTACTACCAGCATCAAACCCGATTTTCTGACACTAACCTCGACTTGAAACCATAACTTGAGGCCAGACTTTGAAGGGTTGCCTTTCTGAAAATTGACAATGGGCTAGTTTGTTCGATTTTTACCTTTGGAGTCGTAGTACACGGCGCCTGCGAAATGACTGACTCCAAATTGAGTCTCGTAGTTATTCTTGGGGGAAATGTAGATGCTGCCCTTCCCGTGAACCTGATTCATTTTTTGGAGCATGGTGGTATCCGTACCCTGATGAGGCAGACCCAAAAAAAATACAAACACTTTGAACTTTGAACAGGAACATTTTGACCTAAAAAAAAAAAAAAGATTCAAGAATTTGGACCTTGGGGAAGTTGCTTTCTTCATCTATGAGGGCCAGTATGTTGAGGGCCTTGTTGGCAAGCACATCCAAAGTTTCCTGGTTGTCCTTGTAGTTGATGCGCTCCCACACGATGCTTTCTCGGGCATATTCCTCCTGCTCCAGCTTGAACACGTGCCTGACGAAAAACTGCTGCAGCTGCTCGTTGGCGTAGTTGATGCAGAGCTGCTCAAAGCTGCAGTGGTGGGAAAATCCAAATTCGTCCTTACTGTACGTCAGTCAATTTTTCTGCTCATTGTACTTTACCAGCGAACGGCGGGTTCCTTGATATATAAGTTGAATTTCTTTTGTGACAAGCTCGTAATTCCATTGATCCATATTTCAAATCGATATTCCCCACTGGAATTAATTGAAATGTCATTAATCCGTTCAAGTACCCACCAAAAAAACACCACAATTGTTTTTGTGGCAACAGATATTGACAATAACAATGTAGCTTTGTTTCCATTTGATGAGAAGCTTCATTTAGACAAAAGTAGTCCTTTGTCTTTGGGGAGGTGTCACAATACTCGCTGATTTTGGCATTCACGGCAGGGCACCGTTCCGAGCCCCCACTGTATTCGGGTGTTGGATGTGTGCCTTTAAGGGGCATGGCTGAGTGAGTGTTGTCATGTGCTGGAGTTGACTGGTTAGTCTACATGTGAGTGTCTGGGCACAAGTTGTGGACGAGAGCAGCTCGATACTCGTGTTCACTTTTCATACGTGTGTTTGACTGTTCAATAAAAGGCTGAAAATTCCCACCATTTTTTTCACTTTACTTTGATGATGTTGCATCTGAAGTTTGCTCATTACGTAAATTTTCACATGCAACACAAAGCAAAAAAGAGAAAAAACATAAATAAACTTCAAAAATAGTAAATGGGGGCGCTCTAAAGTCAAGGTACCACTGTATTTTTCTGACTTTTTATTTATTTTTTTTTTAAACACAAATACGGTACTTTTACTTATACTCAAGTGCAGGGTGTGAGTATTTTTTGCCAACCACAAGTTACGAAAACAACATAGATAAGGAGACGGATCATAGATCATGCCAGAAAACACGAACTCTCCAAGAGGAGAACACTGACCTGTTTGTGTTGAAATTCTCGAAGCCGAAGATGTCAAGGAGGCCGATGGACTGTCTGACCTCGTCGGACTCCCCGGGCGGCTTGTGAATGGCCGCATTGATTTTGTCCACCACCCAAATGAAAAGACGGCCGTAAATAGCCTGGCGGACCATAAAGAAAATCATTTCTGTCATAAAGTGTGTCCACCGAAGCACAAGAGATTCACACACACACAGTAGATTATCAACAGAACAAAATATACACTTTAAGACATGTTGAGAGTCCTTAAGATTTTGAGGAGTCAAGATCAAATCAAGACTTTCAGGGGTTGGGGCCAAGTCAAAACCAAGATCCTGAGGTGGGGAGGATCTAAAATCAAGTCATGGCTAAGACTTGGCGTGTTGAGGACCAAGACAAAACTAAGATTTTAAGGAGTCACGAAAAAGTCAGGAAAAGACTCGAAGATGAGAGTAGAGACCATGGTAAGACTAAAACTTTGAAGAGTTGGGACAGACTCAAGAACTAGATAATGAGGTATTGATACAAAGTCAAAATAAAAGACGAAGCAGACAAGAACAAGTTGAGACCAAGACTTAAAGGGCTTGAGACCAAGTAGAGACCAAAATTGCAAGGAGCAAAAATCAAGTCGCGACTAAAATCGTGAGAGCTGGGGACAAAGACGCATTCGCGGCCATGACATTTTCAACCAAAATCTCACATTTGCAAATTTAATACAGGCGAAGGAGTGACTTCCTGTTACCTTGACAAAGGCGTCTCTGCCATCCTGGGCCTGTGCTGAGGTCAGAACTTTGCTGACGCTCTCCCGAATGGTCATAAAGGAACTCTGAGTCAAACTCTTCTCCAGAACTTTCGGCTCCACCTAAGGGACAAAAGGCAATCACAGGAAGTGGTGTCAAGACTGAACAACAACTAACTTGCATTTGCTATCAAATATTTTTTAACTCACCTCCAAAAGTTGGCACACCATGTCGAAATGTATTGACCCCAGGACTTCGCAGCCCTCCAGATTGTTAACGATGGTTCCTGAAATGGAGGGAGTGGGAGTATTTTTAGGATCGAAGACAAGTCAAGACCTCGACCAAGTCGAGAACCAAGCCAAAAGCAAGACTTTTAGGAGCTGAGATGAGCTCAAAAGCGAAGACTTTGAGAGCCTGGACCGTGATCCAGACTTGCAGGGGTTGGGACCAACTCAAGACAAAAACTTAACTTAAAACTTGTCACCATATCAATACCAAGATTTTCAGGAGCCGTGATCATGCCGAAACCAAATATTTGAGGATCCCAGACCAAAATCAAGAGGAACCCAAACCAAGTCAAGACCACGATCTGGAGATCTGAGTCAAAACCAAGACTTTGAAGGGTTTAGGATGTGTCAAGAGAAGCCAAGACCAAGTTAAATACCAGGACTTCAATAAGACCAAGAATTTGTAGACCCGAGACCAAATCGAGGCCAAGATTTTGATAGCTGAGACCAAGTCATATACCAAAACCTTGACAAGTCGGGACCAAGACTATACCAACGTACAACTATGGCCAACTTGCACCTCACCTTCGAAGTTGACATTGCCAATGTGCAGGATGGCTGCGAGCAGCTTGCAGATTTCCCAGGTGTCGTTCTCGCTGAACATGAGGATCTTCAACGCCGAGCGGAAGTGAGCGTATTCCTTCACATCGTCACGACCCTCGCAGCTGGTGCACTTCCCCTGTTCATACAGTACAGTTGTGTGTGTGTGTGTGTGTGTGTGTGTGTTAATCCATGGACTAGGAGTCTGTCTAAAGTGCGTTCAATACCATCGTCAAGTAGTTGTATTGAGCGGCGCTCCCTAGCGAAAGTATCTTCTTCTGCTCAGCCGGCATTCCCATCAGCAGGTAGTAGAAAACATGGTAGTTCCTCTCCTCGGGTGCCTGGAAAGCAAACGTTGTTCTTCATCTTCAGGACAACCCAGTTGATTTGTTTTTTTCTCTCGGTGTTCTGACCTGGCGACACACCCTGGACTTCTCCAGCAGGTACTGCTCGATTCGAGCCCCTTCGATGGCGCCTCCTTTGGTGAAGTTGATGTCGATGTACTTGCCAAAGCGACTGGAGTTGTCATTACGGATGGTTTTCGCGTTCCCGAAGGCTGCGGGGTGTTGTCAGAGGAAGTGAGAAGCTACGGTTTTTCCAGCCATCCATTTTAAAAAATTTTCAATACCGCTTATCCTTGCGAAAGGTTGTGGATGAGCTGGAGTTGATACAAGCTGAGTTTGGGACGCACCCTTGACTGGGTTCCAGCCAATTGCAGGGAATGTAAAGAGCAACAACCATTCACACTCACTTTCACAGCTAAGGACAATTTGGTGTTTTGCGTCGACCAGAGCGGCTCCCTCCACCTAATGCCCGACCAACTCTGGCTCTAAAAGCTCAGAGATGATGACAACTGGTACTTCTGGCTCAATTTCAGCCAAGAAAACCCCTGTTGTAAACTAACCTTCCAAAATGGGATTGGCCTCCAGGATCTGCTGCTCAATCCAAGAGTGCTGGCCGCTCACGGCCGCGAGGAACTGCAGCATGAGTTTGGTGCTCTCCGTTTTGCCGGCCCCTGATTCCCCACTGTGGCATCGCAACACACAAAACAGGAATAAAAATTTTATTCATGTTGCACTTCCCACACAGAGGACTCACAAAGTGCTTCGTATGGTTAAAATACAGATTTACCAACAGCTTCAAGATGGGGCAATTTTACAAGGCAAGGGAAAAACTGAGTACAGTGGTACCTTGGCTGACAAGTCTAATCAGTTTCCATGACAATGCTCGTAACTCAAATCAACTTTGCCCTTTGAAATGAATGCAAATGCCATTAATCTGTTCCAGCCCCTCCAAAAGACTAACATTCTTATACTCAGAAGTCCAGGTAACACTGTAAAGGTAAGAAGAAATTGTGACGTTTTCCAATTAGAAGAACCCTAAAGGTCCCCAAACCTGATGACGCAGCATTGGTTCCTGCGGTTGCGGCGCATTTTGAAGAAACAGCTGTCTGCGATGGCGAAGACGTGCGGTGGCAACTCGCCCAGACGCCGGTCCGTGTACTGGTGCACGTGATCGGCCGTGTAGAGCGGCAACAGTTGATAGGGGTTCACCGCCACCAGGATAGAGCCTGTGAATGTCTGAAAAACACAGGGTCAGTCGTTTCATGTCTTTTACTGCTTTCGGGGCCACTGCACTCCCAGAGTTAGTATTGGGAACAGGCTACCTTGGTTACTTTCATCGTACACCACTCTGTCCATTTCCATACGAACATAATGCAAACATGTTTGAAGGGAAAAAGTGCGGATCTGAGGTGTTACGAACAAGGCTCTTAAATGGGTATGGAAGAAAGGAAAAGATCTGGAGATATATATATATTTTTTTAAATTGCCCAGAAATTTAGATTTAAATTGCCCATTGACAGACCTGGATGGTGCAATGAAAAATGCGGACATACAAATGACAAAAAAAAAAAAAAAAAAAAAAAAAAAAAAACCCTGAAAAAATTACAGGCGTATATTATTTATCCTCTGTGAAGAACAAATAAGAATTTATACCATGACAGACAGGTTAACGGATAACTAAGAACTGAGGAGAAGTGGTGGCCATTGTGGTTATGACCCCCTTTGGAACTCTGGCCAACACGCCCCCCCACCCCCCAACACTGATCATGTTGACTCTGACATTTACAGCATTCGTAACTACACGTGACAAAACGACTCTCAATCTCACGTCAGTTTCCTTTCACCGGCAGAGGCCGATTGGTCACCATGGAGACGAGTGATAAAACACCCAAAAGAGGGGGGCAAAGTCCAGGGCGCAGATTAAGTACTTCCAGCAAGGGCGATTACGGCCCATAAAATGCGAGGCGGGATGGACTTACGTAGATGAGTCCGTCTTTGTGCCGCACAAAGAGGTTCCTGAGGAGGCCGGCCTCGTTCAGATCCCCCAGCCGGATCATGTCGTCCACACCGTTCACCGAAGTGGGGTGCATGGGCCGCAGGCCACCCTCAATACCCTTGGTGATCTTGTGCTCCTGGAAGTTGGGTTTGTTCATACACGTCACCAAGAACTTGACAGATTTATCTTTTCATTGATACGCCATACAGTACACACATATACATATATATATAGTAGTAGTATATATTACCTTTCCTTCGTCATCGATTAGTTGAAGCTGCCCCGTGTCAGTCACCTTCACCTGGGCCCCGATGGGCACGCCGGCCCCGGTGTCCACCCACACAAAATCCCCCTAATTGATGAAACATCAACAGTGATTGAATATGCACATAACACATCCAGAAAGTTTTCACAGTACTTCAATTTTCCCACCTTTGGTTATATTCCAGGCAGCCTTATAACAAAATGTGTATTACATTCAGTAAATACTTGCCAGATGCACGTTATATGCTGAAGCATTATTATTATTAAATAATTTTTTAAAATCATTTACCTTTGACAGATGCATCACTGGAAATCTGGAAGAAAAACATTTTTTTCACTTGTAGTGTCATTCAAATCTGTTTTTCCTATCAGGGCCCATTTGATGAAGTCATCCAAGGAATATTTTTTATAACACTACCTGTGAGGTTTTATTTTTCCTTTAGAATTGTTAAAACTCATCTGGGACGAGTTTAGGACACCATGGCCAAGGTTGCCCACCTGTGATTTACGTACAGTATTTCGTTTGGTCTTTTGTTAGGGCTGCAGCATATTTACATACCAGTGTATAATTTTTTTCATTGAATTCAATTGGTTAGAAAAAACAAAACAAATGAAAAACCGTAGATCTCATCCTTTAAAATAAGATGACTTTGAATTTAAGAATATACATTTTAGAGTCAAGTCTTACCTGAGGGTTTGGTTTTTCCTGTGAGATGTTGTTCCCCCAATGACACTGAAGAAGGAAGTCTCTTTTTTTTTTTTTTTATGACTCTTTGACTTTGCTCCTGTAGAACCACCCAGTGACAACATAGTAAATGGTAGAATCAGCAGAGCCAAATGTATGACAGTAAATACCTTTTTTTTTTTTTTTAAAGCAGCACTGGCACAAGAAAATTTTTGCCTCATCAAACATCACCAACAATATAATCCAATTAAAAAGATGACACCTGAACTATACTGCATATTTTACTTGATCGCAAAAGTTTGAAGCCACTGTAATATTACGCAATTTAAATCAGTGATTATTTTATGACCCACTAGAGGGAGTTACATACCCCACTGAGAATCACACATGTGGAACTGAACTGCTGGTGTGGAATAACATCCGAGTACTAGTGTGTGTTGTTGAAGCATCTTTACTATACTTACAGACAAAAAACAATGTACAACGTCTGGTCTGAATGATCGTGACCCTACCACGCTACCTCTCTGTGAAATTTTGTTTGTTTTTACACATCGCACGGCACAAAATGTCTCCATTTTGAGATTGGGGTGTGTGTGTACAAAAAAAAAAAAAAAAAAGAGCACATTTAAACAGTAACAGCTTTGTGAACATGAGGACGCTCCACTGCAAATCCTTCTCTGCCTTCTTAATGAAGAACAAAAATAAAAAAACAGATGAATCCTGCCACTTCCAAATATTCCTTTGACAGTGAACCGCTGCTATTATTGTCACGAAAATCCACAATTGACCCTTACCCAAAAAGGATTCAATTGCCACTAGATGCCACCAGAGCAATATTTTTCATTTGAGCTTGGCGACGGCCTGAAAAATTGAAACTTCCCATCTCAGTTCAACGGGAAGCTATTACCTATTTACCGTTTTTTGTGCTCAGGCCAAAGCCATGTCTCATGTAAAAAAATGACACCATCTTGTGGCATCGTGAGGCAATTGCAAACCATTTTGTATGACTTTTATCTTTTGTGGGGAGCTCGACTATGGAGGTTCTTAACTCATTCACTCCCAAAGACGTTTTTAAATGTCTTTTCAGACTTGGTCCAGAATTGGCTGGTACTGAATGAGTTGAGTAATAATCAGATTTGATGGGGGAGTTTGCAAAAAATAAAGATAAAAAAAAAAAATACACCGCAGAAGACACGCCTTTGGTCTCTGAGTGGTTGTTTTTCCTCTAGCAAAGCATTTTCTTAAAAATCAAATCAGAGGTAGAAGATGGGGTCAGAGAATGATTTTTCCATCGATCAATTTACAAATGTACTATTAGAAGTTTTGTCCAATGTTTCTGACGTCCACATCAAATCAACAAATTCTGTTATTTTAAATTACTGTCAGGTTTCTACTGACAGTGAAACAATTTTGACAAAAAGTGATTTGTTTTTAATCTGCAAACTCCCCCTTGAATGAACCGAGGAGAAATTTCATCGAATGAGAGTGCTAAAAATCGGCGGGAAACGAGTGACAGGCGAGCACACATCGTCGCAAAATGGCGGCGGTCCAATCATCGGCAAACACAAAGAAGGCACTGATCAAAACAAAACAAAACAAAAAAACAGCACGTTTGAGGTTGGTCTTCAGGTTACCATTTTCAACTCCTTCTTGGCTCTTTCGCGCCACGGCTCGGCGACCTGGCGGAAGCTAAGTTAGCAAACACTGTCTCTTGAGGTCTTCGGAAATGAACCTTAAAAGGTTCCCCGCCAGCCACTTGTTTGCCCACGGTGGGTGCTTGTGATTGTATGAAGCAGATCATAGCACCAGATTCTGAGCGGGGGGTAAAGGGATGCGTGAGTTAGGGGGAATCTCATGCCCGCTCCTTCCGCTTGAGCTTGGATGATTTCTTGACGGAACTGTTCTTGTTTAGCAGCTTCAGAACTTTGTCTTTGTGCTCCAGGACTTTCATCATGGTGTCCCGAGCCTCTGTCACCTGGTCCATTACCAGCTTGCAGCGCTGCATGTTGCCCTGTGGGTAAAAGATGGGAGATGTCATCTCGCCTGTAGAGAGGCTAACAAACATTGCTTTTTGTGCCGTTTAAACCTCCTAAGCGACAGATATTTCAACACAAAGTGAAAGCAACACAAGTGGTTATTGTCACTCACAGGTCTAAGATAATATTTTTATCATCTTAAAAAAGCGACTAATATTGGTGTGGCTCACTAAAGAGTTTTGACCAGCTCCACATGTCTGTAACATACTGCTCCCGGTGGTCGAGGCACCAGAAGTCACACAATGCTCATTGAAATGAATGAATAATAATCATAAAAAAAGCTAAATATATAATATAAAGAAGCCTATAATATTATAGAGTGCAATTTGGGGGAAAAAATATAGATATTTAAGTTGGACCTGTATGAGTTCATTGATACGGTGCAGGTCGTCGTCTGCGCTCGCTCTCTTCTTGGGTATGAGGCCCTCTTGCAGAGAGGACAGCCGGCTGTACACATCATGCTCCAAACTAGACTGAGAACAGAAAACGACCAGGAAGGCCGGTCAAATACATTAAAGTCAAGTATCGCGGACATGTTGCCGTTATGCATGATCGGAGTAAAAAAGGGAAGACAAATTGGCTGGTTTCACTTGGCTGGGAAGACCGTTCACACAATTATTCGCTCATTTCCAACTCTGAAAGCACGACACAGTAGGGGTGCAATGAAAACAAATTTAAATGGGGAAAATCGGTTTTGGTTTGAAAGATGTGGCTGCATCAAATCGAACCGAAAGGTTCCACACCCCATGTATCGAATGGTCTTTTGCAAACCACCAACTCCATAGTGATTTTTGGATAGGTAATTTTAGCTAATGCTAACTGTGTAAATACAACACAAATGATGGGAGATGTGATCCGAGCTGATTAACTATGACTTGTGAATATTTCTTAAATAAAAGGTATCCATCAAATGCATTGGATCTTAAATACAGCGGGGGAGGGTCTCGGTCCAGTCAATGGCCAAAATGTGCCTTTGCTCAATAAAAGTTGGCAAACACCGCTTGAACCTATTTAACCATACAACACAAATGATGGGAGATGTGATCCGAGCTGATTAACTATGACTTGTGAATATTTCTTAAATAAAAGGTATCCATCAAATGCATTGGATCTTAAATACAGCGGGGGAGGGTCTCTGGTCCAGTCAATTAATGGCCAAAATGTGCCTATGCTCAATAAAAGTTGGCAAACACCACTTGAACCTTTTTAACGTGAACTTTTCACTCACCAGCTGTCTGAGCTGTGCGGCACACAGGTGAATCTTCCAGCCTTGCGCTCGGCACACTACGCCTCTCTGGTTGGCCATATCCTGTAAGGTGCCCTTCTTCTCCTCTGAGACAAAAACAAAATATGAATGAATTACATTTCATTCATAGCGCAGCAAGATTTTTGCCTCTGTCTGGAAGAACTAACCTTTGACACGGATATCGCTGTACCTCTGGAAATGGTGGTAGGCGGCTTTCCAGGGGTTACGGTAGTGCCGTAGGAGGGTGACGGGTGGGCGGGGCCTGA
Organism: Hippocampus comes; assembly: GCF_001891065.2. NCBI lineage: Eukaryota > Metazoa > Chordata > Actinopteri > Syngnathiformes > Syngnathidae > Hippocampus > Hippocampus comes. The sequence continues at coordinate 6,585,834 of NW_017806175.1, read as the reverse complement.
CGGGCACGTAGCGCACCCCTTCCTCATCTGAGAGGGGAACATTTTAAAATGTTAAGCGACATCTGAACAGGAAAGAACAATAAAATGGATTGAAATACTTCACAGAAAGTCTTTGTTCGAGTTGGCGGGGAGCGAAGCATGAGCAGAGCGCCATCTCCGTACCGACATATTCCCTGGGGGGAGACTCTCTGCGCTCGGCCCTGCCGGTGACGGGCCTCCCGGGCGCCTTCTCCTCATCGGTGCTGTTTGTCTCCATCATCTCGCTCTCCTCGGTGGAGATGACGTGCTGCTGCTTGCGAGGCTTCTTCCTCGGGGATGCCCCGGGGATGAGGTCTCCCGTGGGGGCCACGTTGAGGGTGGAAGACTGGGCATTCAGGGCAGGGTTGGCGGAGTCTGTGAGGGGGAAAAAGCAAACAAATAGAAACAATAATAATTGTCTGATGGAGTACAATGAGACTAAAACAAGCTCCTCTGAGGTGCCGTTGTAAAGCTGAAGTTCTTTTTTGGTTTTATATCTTATTTTAAGAGGCGCTGGCATCAACTCCGTGTAAAAGGCGGGCGAGCGTCGCCTCCTCACCTGGCTGCGAGGTGTTCACGCTGTCCACCTCATGCTTGACCTTGACGTCGGGGCAGCTTGCGACACAGGAGGCGGTGCTGCTGGGGGCCGGCTGCGTGGGCGACGCCACCGTGTTGGCCATGGAGGCGGGGGTGGGTGGCGTCACCGCGATGGCTGCGGGCAGGGCCGAGAGGACAGCGGAGGGCTGCGAGGGTGGCGCAGGCCCCGGCGTGGCCAGAATGGCGGGCAGGGCCTGA
>NW_017806175.1:6576709-6581178 GCF_001891065.2 Hippocampus comes | reverse complement strand
CAGGGCCTGAGCGAGGTGCGGGGCGCCCGATGCCGCCATCGCTTGCTGCTCGCCACCCTGCGGCAGGGGAAGCGCATCCACGGCGGCCATGACGGGAGGGGCCACCGCCATGTGTACCTCAGCTTTGGGTTTGACTCTAAGGGGAGAAAGATCAAAGTGTGATCAGAACTGTTTTCCAGCCTGGCTAAAAATGGTCAACTTGTGGAAGTTTACATACACAGTTAGCTCACCTCTGTTTTCCATGGACAGTGTTAGCTTTGGGTAGTTAGCACGGCACGACCACATCGCAACTTTATTTTACACATCAGGTAAGCGTTAGCATTAGTAAGCTAACATGACAAAAATCCTACCTCGAATATAGAAAATGTTACCTAACCACAAAGCATCTCAATTTTTTTAAAAGCAGTTAGCTTAAGCGCGCTAGCACGGCCAGAATACAGTGGTAATTTACATAGTCAGCAATAGTCAGTTAGCGCACCTCTATTTTACAAATACAGTCATCATTGACCGGCTAGCATGGCCACATGGCACCTTGAAATATTCATTCTTAGTTGGCTGACTACTATTTTTCATATAGTTCACTATAGCAGGCTAGCACGGCTCGAACACACTTCGAATTTACAGTGACCATTGGCCAGTTACCACAACTATAGCATCACCTCTTTTTTACAGTTAAAGTTGGCATTAGCCAGCTACCAGGACTACATGACACCTAAATTTTACCTAAAAGTTAACTCTAAATAGCTAATATGAACTCAGCGCAACTCTATTTGCACACATATGCAGTTAGCTTAACCAAGTTCCCACAACCACAGCACACCTCTATCATATATTCACACTAAAAGCTAAGCTAAGCTTTAGCCAGGCTCGTATGGTTTGAAGCTCACCCCGCGGGTCGGGGAGAACTGGCCCCTCTCACGCCGCTCTCAATTCTGATGCTGCTCGGTTCATTGGGCTGAGCGGGAATGAGGGTCTTCCGAACACAACTGAAAACGAAAAAAATAAAGTATGAGAAATATATTAAATATGATGTACATATGGTATACTATACTGTCGACGAATATAATAAAATGTAAATTTGTAAATTAGCTGTATTTAATTACATCTGATGTCAGTATTGGAAATGAGATGTCTATAGGCATGAAATATGACGGAGTAGATCTAGACCAAATGCGATAAACGATATAGAACATTTATGTATAGTGTCTAGTAGTTTACCTGAATTTTTATGTAAACAACTGCGAGTTCAATATACGTAAACAGAAGAAAAAGTACCAAAATGTGCACATTAAGATCTGGCAAACGTCTTTGCCTCTCTTACCTTTCGGTGGTCGGCTTCTTACGTAGGATGCTGGGTCTCGGCGAGGACACCAGGGTGGGCGCCCCTGCCTGGCCATGAGTCTGCACCATGGTGCCAACCGGTTGAGTGGTGCCGCTGATCGGGTTAGCCACAAAGCTGTCGGCCAAGACCACGCCTAGATGGGGTTTAAAAGCTTGAGTCATGTAATCCTTGGAAACCAATTACTGTACTACTTTCCTATGAAGCATATTAGCAGAAAGAGCAGGAAAAAAAACCTTCATATTTATTTTTTTGCAGTCAATAGCTGGTGTTAGATTCCACGGATGAAATGTGAATTTATGAATAATGAACTATAAATATTCAAGGGAACACGGTACCGGATTTTGCTTCGGTGGGCGGCTGCTGCTGCTGAGCGGTGCCGGCACCCTGCTGGAGGCCCGGCGCGCCGATGGTCGCCGTACCTGGGTGAAGGCCCTGCACGCCAATGGGCGCCGGTTGAATGCCCTGCGTGGCGATGGGTGTCGGCTGGATGCCCTGGGTGCTGATCTGCGCCGACGGCAGGCCAATGCGGTCCACTGCCATCAGCTGCATGTGGTTGAGGTGCACGGTGGTTGCCACCCCGACGCCAGCCTGGGTAGGCAGCGCGTTACTTGGAGCTTGAGGAGTCACTTGGGAAGGAGGAGACACTTTTAAGTCAAAGTAGAAAAAAAAAAACGGTCCAATGTTTTTGGTCTTAATTTTTTCCCATATCTTTATGTTAATGGCACGGCTCGAACAATTAATCAGCAGGCCGATTTGAATTGGCTGATATTAGCTCTTTTAGAGAAATCAAAAATTGACTCATTTTTTGGGGGTGGGTGTACACGTTTGTGGTGCTTCATACCAGGATACTGACGGATAGTGGACACAGAGCTGCTGATGGGGGTGTAGGTGTGAGTCAAGGGATACGACGACGAGTACGTCGGCAGGAAATACTGGAACTGGACCGGAACGGGGGGCCTTGAAAATTAAAGGACAAAAAATGTTAGTCTGTACATACACAGACAGACACAACACCACTTCGATAACAACAAAAAAGTTTTTAAAAAATGGTCACATCATTTGTAAAGGCTTTTGATGGCAACATAATTTATTTGCAGAAGAAAAACAACCACAAAACCATGGCTCGAGTTTAGTGGCTTTTTTTACATGGTGTTCATCATTCATTCCATGAACTCCGTCCTCGTTTCTCAAAAGTACGACACACACTTTCTAACAACGACCATGACATATACTCTGTTCAATTCAATTATGACGCCCTCATAATTGACGGAACAAGCCGAGATTCATTTCAAGATCTTTATCTTCCACTCAGAAGCTGTGCTGGCCATATCTCCAAAGCGAAACAACGTCGCCATCTATCCAGACCTGGGCTTTGGAACTGGACCGGAACGGGGGGCCTTGAAAATTAAAAGACCAAAAAGGTTAGCCTGTACATACAGTAGCATTGCTCACCTGTACATGAAAAGACAGACACAACACCACTTCGATAACAACAAAATAGTTTTTAAAAAATGGTCACATCATTTGTAAAAGCTTTTGATGGCAACATAATTTATTTGCAGAAAAACAACCACAAAACTATGGCTCGAGTTTAGTGTCTTTTTTTACATTGTGTTCATCATTCATTCCATGAACTGGGTGCCCGTTTCTCAAAAGTACGACACACACTTTCTAACAACGACCATGACATATACTCTGTTCAATTCAAATATGATTCCCTCATAATTGACAAAATAAACCAAGATTCATTCAAAGATATTTATCTTCCACTCAAAAGTTGTGCTAGCCACATTTCCAAAGCGAAACGTCGCCATCTATTCAGAACCGGGCTTGACGTTTGGATACCAGTTGACAGGTATAAACACCCACGGCAGTGACTTATTTGTTTTATTTATTTAATCTTTAGTTGATCAATGTTGTGACCCGCGGGTGATACTTTGCCCCAATATAGCAAAGATGATGTTTCGCCAAAAGTCTGACAGTTTAGTTCACCTGTTGTCACTTCTGGGCTCCATGGTGACAGGGTTGGGCGAGGAGCGATGGCCCTGGATGGGGATGAGGTTGGCCCTCTCCCCGGGGTAGTCGGGCTGTACGCGAGATGACGAGTGGGCGATGGGTTGAGGCACCACTTTGGCTGCGGGCGACACCGAGGTGAGGTGAAAGTGAGGGAAAGTGGGAATGCCAAAATAACCAGGGAGACCCAACTCACCGACGGGGATGGCGGAGGTAGTGACGGCGGTGGCGTGCGACGAGTGGGAGGCCATCGTCATGGTGACAATAGTGTTACTGCTCATTTGGGTGTGCGGCATGGAACCTGAACGCCAACGCGCACACACGGTTTTTGCATTATTGGGAAATTTCACCTGAAAAGCCCAACATCCCAAAACTTTTTGGCAGTTGTGTCTTTCTTGTGATTTTGAATCTGTACCTATAGAGGTGGTCGAGGGCACCGTGTTGGTGGCAACGATGGGCGCCACGGTGGCCGCGGCGACTGGTGTGACGGTACTGAAGATGGGCTTCTGTGAGGTCAGAACAGAGCCTTCACATTTTCTGTCTCAGAAATGAAAAACTATTTCATTTGTCATGGAGGCGAGTAACCTGCGCCATGGTGTGCGGCGGCTGAGGTTTCTGAGCGCCGATGGCCGGGTGCGACGGCAGCGTGATGCGCGTGGCCGTGTCACGTGACGTCTGAGGCCTCTGGATGCTGATGCTGGCCGGCGGCGGGTGAATGGTCAGGCCGGGACGCCTGGAAGAGCAACTTGAATGTTGACAGAAGGTGACCGCACGTTCGCAAATGAGGACAGGCGGCGGTGTCATCTTACCCGTGAGCCACTTCTGCAGAGTGCGTGGCGGTGGGACTGATGACGGGAGACTGGGTCCTCGTGGCTGAAATGGGTGCCACCACGGTGGGAAGCACAGACGTGGATGTCGTCACAGCCGGGCGAGACTGTGGAGGCAAAGTGAAAGACGTGTTATATACACACGTATACACAAAAAGATGTTATTGGTGCACAACGCAGTACCTGAATAGTCTGGTGGATGATGTGCTGCACGGTGGGCTGGCCTGGGCCCGCCCCTGCTCCGGTGGCCGGTCGGAGGACCGTTTTGGAGCTGGACATGACAGCGG
>NW_017806175.1:6557528-6575461 GCF_001891065.2 Hippocampus comes | reverse complement strand
GTTGGAAATGACAGCGGCTGCAGCTGCGCCTATGGAGGAAAAGATACAAAATGGAATTTGCAATCTAAATAAATGTTCCTCCGTTCATGTTTCTAAAAATCCATTCCAGCATTTTCACTGTGTAAAAGAAGTGCAAAGGAAATTAAGGGTTGGAGAGCCCTGACATAACCCATTTCATGTTTGTAAACAGGGTACTTTGGTGTGGAGGATTCAATTACTCGAGCCATGGAAAATAGAGCAGCTACCTCTGTCGAAATGTGCGTGTCAGGGTATGACAATGCTAGGACGGGGGCGTTCAATCTAACACTAATTCCTCCCTCCGGATTGCGTTGAAAGCATATGTGGCTGTCAAATTAGCATGCACGGTACCTCGTGGTAGATGTGACGTGAAGGTCTGCGGCGGCACGGCAGGGGTCCCGATCTGCAACGTGGGACCGCTGCCTCGAATGATTTGGATGTTGGCCGACATCAGTTGGTGCAAATTACTGGAGTGACCCTGACACACAAAAAAAAAAAAAAAAGGCAATCAGATTCATTGTGAACACATTTGAATGTAGGGCTCAGCAACATGGCCTGAACATGAAATCAAAACTTGATTAATCAACAAGTCCTTTTTGAGTGTAACAATGACATCATATCCTCACCTGCTGTCCGCTGATGGTGGCCACGGGAATAGAAAGCGTGGTGGCGCTGCTGCTCTCCGGGGCCGACGTCATGTGGCCCGGGACCTTGGGGGGCATGGGGATGTGGCCCTGGTTGGAAGCTGGCGCAGGGGCGATCAGGCGGCTCGGCATGGGGGACTTCAGGACCGCCTGGAAAGACACACACAAACAATGTTGGTTATGGAACGAATTCAACTCTCAGACAAGGTACCTCTGTCTTAATGTGCAAAACACCAATTGGAGACTATATTTCGAGACTCACCTTCATCTGTCCATCAGTGAGGACCGCGGGCTGGCCCTGCGGTAGATGCACCGGCGGAGCAGGCAAGGCCACGGGCGGGCCGCCAGGCTGGATGGGCAGCGCCTGCGGGACGGGCTGCGGCTGCCCGTGCGTCTGGGCCTGCGGGTATGGTCGGACCACCATGGTCTCCTGCTTGTCGTCCCGGAACGCCACCGTGCTGGTGCCGCACCCCGCCGGCGGGTGCTCCTGCTGGTTGCCGTCCGCAGCTTCAACAGCTAACAAGCAATCAATTATACTGAGTTGCAGCAAAAAAAGCCACTCAGTGAGCTATGGAATATTTTGCTTTCATAGCTAACACACAGTTACTTAAGACAAGTTCACTCTGTAGCATGTCTGATGGAAGACAAGGACATGTGTGTCTTCACCCCTTACAGCACATTCTGAAACAATTCCAAGTCTTTTTATAGGCATTATTTGCCTGTAAAAATTTAAGAACACCTGGTCTGTAATTCCAATGTCATAATTTTGGTCATGTGATAACACAGGTGAAAAGATCATATGGGATGGGACATTTTGAGTTTTTGGGGCAGACCAAGTCCCTTTTCAAAAGCAAAAAAAAACAGCATGGGGATGGATGGATGGATGGATAGATCGATAGATACATAGATAGATAACCTTGCGGGTTTGACGGCTGACTGACAGGCACCAGGTTTCCACCGGTGGGCATTAGTGGAGCCCCCCCTGGGTTCGAGGCGGGAAGCCCGTGTCGTGGGAATTGCTGAGAGCTCATTCGGGTGTATTTACCTTTTTCAACGACCTGAAAAAAGAAAAAGGACGTATATAAACGCATGTCAAAACACTTGACAAGAAACTGTGCGCATGCGCGGCCGGGACAACAAACGTACTAGCACCTTAACAATGAAAACGAAAATTAACCCTTTGCGGACCGAGCGAGTACACAACAACTGACCTTAGTTATGTTTATTGTAAACAGTCGTCATTTTAAGACACCCGTCTAACATTAGCAAATTAATACGTACATTGGGGAGTATTTTGGCTTCCGTTTATTGGTCGAAACACTCCCCTAACATCAAGTTTATCGGATGAAGCGACGCCACTTTCGCCGCTTTGGAAAGAGAACGCAAACGCGATGTTCGCCCAGTGCCTCTTTAACTGGAAATATTCGACCATTTTTGCTTCGATAACCTCACATAGTAGAAACGATACAATGCTAGCATAGCGAACTGATTAGCAACAAGCTAACGTGAGACTCGCTAGGTTTTCTGCTGCCGCCTGTTCGGCACTCACGTCTAAATATTGAACTTTTAAGGGAAACAACGGTCTAAACCCGGTCTCGCTGCACAAGCGAACGCGTTTCGGAGTACGCACAGGTGTTTGCCGTTTCGCTGAGTTCAAAAGCAACGCTCCTTTTCAGGATTACAATTTTTCCATTCGTCTTTTCTTTTCCTTTTTTTCTCCGTTCGCGACATGTAAGCCGGAAGAACGCTTTCGGGGAAGCCGCCCCCTTAACACCTTTCAACCAATTGGTGAAGAAATTTTCCAAGCGTCGCCCAATGGGAGGGTGGAGAATGTCACGACCACCCATAACATTCAAGGCAGACCCGGCCCCTCTAAATTGTTTTAACCAATGAGTGATGAGAATTCCGTAATGTTGACAAATGGAAACGCGAGAAATGCGTCGACCAAACTAAATCTTCAACGAGGAGCCGGCTCCCTTTTTTGACATCTCACAACCAATCAGCAAGGAGAAAACCAATGCAACCACCTATGGGAGCACGAGAATTGCTTCGCCGATCCCACTACAGACGGAGCGAAGGGGTGTGGTGTGGTGTGGAGTGGGCTGCTCCGATCTCCACAACCTGCTTGGCTTCTGTCGTATAAGGAAGGAACATAACATAGATTGTTCACCGTTACTTCCGTTACTTGATTGTTTTTTTATTTTTTATTCAGCAGTTGAAGTGGCAGCTCTGTATTTTCACTTCTATTGAGTGAAAATGACAAACACGTAACGTAGTCGTTGTCAGTTCAGGTTGTAGCATACCCTGCATACACTAGGGGGCGCCAGACTTCCATTTGTGTATAGGCCACCCCCGTGGGGAAGGAGAAGCAGCAAGTGTTAAGCAACGAGGGCATGGCGTTCTGCCCTTTTCACCTGGAAAGTTGCATTTTATGGTCTGCACCTGTCAATACTGTGATGTTAACATTTCGGTTCAGCAAGCATCAAACAACAAGAACGACAGTTGAGGAAGTTATTTTTACCTTTGCGTGACAATGTCAAAATGTTTGCGTTTCTTCATGTGCCCATAGGCCACAAACACAGTGTGATGGATGGACTGCAGCCTCGACAAGGGAAAGTACTTTCATTGTCTTGATAGGCACTCCCTGGGGCTATTTTTTCCCCATTTTTTTCAGCTCTAGAACTCACCCCCAAATGGCTGCTTTGAAATAGTTTCCTTTTCAATTTTGGGCATTGATACTTGAGTCTTCTTCTTTTCTGCCATCTTATGATAAATCTCCACCCAGTTTTGGATCACTTGCTGAAAATAGTGTGTGTGTGTGTGTGTGTGGGGGGGGGGGGTGGATATCTTTTTTCAAAATTTTTAGTGCCCCCTAAAATACCAACAATTTTACACGGTAACAAGGACTCGCACCAATGGTGCGCTCTCAGGCATTAATTCATGGGAGAAACATTCCAAAAATCAGCAGCTTTGTGGAAAAGTTGATGAGGTGGAGTGCTGGGGTGGGGGTGAACATTCCATGGAAGCTGTAAGCAGGAAGTTGTGGAATTTCCATGAAAATGAGAGCAAAGCACAGAGTTCCACATGCATATTTTCCCCCGTATTCTTTGTGGCTGGCCTTTAATGACAATAATAACAAGATTATGTAGAATACTTTAGTAGCGCTTAGCGGAAAGTTAGGAAAAAAAAGCCCTGATAGCTACTTCAACAATCGGCACGTCTTAAAGTCTCAAGGACCTATGCCCGAAATTCAATAGGAAGTCAACAATTTTGGGTGGAAGCAGACATTTTGGGGGTAATCCAGTATTTGGTAATCGTCTACCTGCCATAACAGGACGCACAACCAATTCTCGACAACCTATACCTGAAGTATACCAGCGACACCGATCTGAATTATAAAGTAAATTAGGTGGGCAAGTTTATCCTTACAGGACATGCAAAAAGATCTCAAGGACCTTTGCTATAAACTGAACAGGAAGTCAGACATTTTGATTCAAAGCGTCCATTTTGAGGCTAATTCCACAGCATGAAAGTTCAACAAAATTAGCCTCCGACACCAGTTTCGCTGATTGACGCGAAACTATGATCACATGACACATGAAAAAGTCTCAAGGGCCCATGCCTTCAAAGGAACAGGAAGTCAGACATTTTGCTTTCAAGCAGATATTTTGGCGCCAATCCATGGCTCGAAAATTGTAGAAAAAAATAAAAATCATCATTTTCACCGATCAAAACACAATTCGGTGGACACGTCTATTATGAAAAAAAAAAAAAATCTCAATGCATGCCTGAAGTTGAACAGAAAGTTTTCCATGTTGATTTCAAGCAGCCATGTTGGGCGAATTTCAATGCTTGAAAGTTAGAAAATGGATCCACCGAGACTTGAGACGCTGGGTCACGGCAATCCCAGCAGGAATCCAGATGTGTGTGTGTGTGTGTGTGTGTGTGTGTGTGTGTGTGTGTGTGTGTGTGTGTGTGCGAGAGAGAGAGAGAGAGAGAGAGAGAGGATGGAATGACACGAGGCCTGAATTCCTGGGAGCAACGTCCCATCAGTCACCGCTCCAGCTTGGAACATTCCTGTCAGTTCCTCGCCAGGCGAAGGGAGAATGACGCTTGCAGGAATTAATCAGAAATGTGGAGTATGCAAGTGAGAAATGGGCCAAAAAAAGGGGGACGGTAAATCTCGGAAACACCTGCCCCATTTGGGGGAATGAGTCTCCACCACTTTCTGCAACAAGTAAAGACAGAAGCGGTGCGAGAATGTGTGGCATCCGCGGAATGCCATCGCCATCTCATCGGCTGGGGGAATGAGGAAGGTGTCAATATTGACATTCGGAGTTGATGCTTGCTGAGGACTTTGTATTTATTTATTTATTTACGTGGTACAACTCCACATGCCGAGACGGAAGATGCCTGATAAACTACATCTCAGTATTGGGAGATAAGCATTGTCAGGGTTTGTTGACAGGAAACTGATTTAACTGAGAACTAACTAGCAAAAAAAAAACCAAAGCAAAAAGAAGTTGCATTCACATTTTGGAGCGGAAAAATGCAAATATTTCTACAATTCTCAAAGTGCAAGTGTTTCCGTAGTGCTAGCGCCGTGACCTGTAAACCTAGACCGAAAAGCTAACCCTAACCAGTGAGTTTTAATCCAAAATCAAGCCTGTAAAACCTCACTCCTCCCCTAACCTAACGTTATGAACCCAACCCATAATCCTAAACTCTAAAACCCAGTACAAACCTAAGATCAACTCATAATCCTACATTCTAAAATCCTAAACTCTCAACCTAACCCCTAAATTTAAATCATAAAACTGCTTAACCTAACCCTTGACCTAAACTCTTAAATCTCTAAACCATGACCCTAAATCCCAACACTTACCCCGAAATCCTAAGGACTCTTTATTTTTATTTATTTTTAAAAAAAAATCAAATCAATTGGTTTTCTATTGTTTGTAGAGTGGGCGGCCCGGTGGGTAAGTGGTTAGCCGTCGACCTCACCGTGCAGAGGTCGTGGGTTCGATCCTGGCTCTGGCCTTCCTGTGTGGAGTTCGCATGTTCTCCCCGTGCCTGCGTGGGTTTTCTCCCGTTTCCTCCCACATTCCAAAAACATGTGTGGCAGGTTCATGGAACACTCGAAATTGTTCCGAGGTGCGAGTGTGAGCGTGGATGGTTGTTCGTCTGCAATTGGCTGGCAACTGGTTCAGGGTGTCCCCTGTGTACTGCCCGAAGACAGCTGGGATAGGCTCCAGTAACCCCCTTGTGAGGATAAAGCGGATCGGAAAATGGATGGATGGACGGATGGATGGATGTTCGTAGAGCAAACCACTAGTAAAGGAGGGAGCCATTTGCAGTACATATATTAATATCTTTAATCTCTCATTGGGGGAAATATTCAGCAAAACATACAAAAAAAAAGTTCACGGCAACGTCCAAATTGAGAAACTTTTGTGTGTCCGTGTCACCTGTTACAACTTGAATAAGAGAACAAATATCGGAGTCAATCTTTGGCACCAGAAAACAACACAAACACAAGCTTATGAATGAAAAACAAAACAAAACACAAAAACAACCCCAACAAAAAAAATATATTAACTTCACTTGCATGTAAACACATTCCAAGGGGGCCAAGAAAAAAACAACAACAAAAAAATATATTAACTTCACTTCCATGTAAACACATTCCAAGGGGGCCAAAGGGACATTTTAGTCAATCTGTCACACTGCATTGACCAGCAAATGCATTCATTCATATTTTGTGTGTGCGTGCGCTTGTTTGACGGAAAAGCATGAAGTGGAACGAGCCGTTAAATGTCAGAATTTACGTGTGGATAATCCCCCTGATGACACCAACAGCGACGATTCCAAACTGGATTAGTCTACCAAGGCGGTCTTCCCCCCACCCCACCCTCTTCCAGAGCGGGCATTATTCCAATTTCATACGAAAACACATTCCAGGCAAACTTGGGGAGTTTGGCTGATGGCGGAAACCAAAGTCTATCTAAAGCGGGGAATGTGCAACGTTTTAACGAGGGCTGAGGGACTTCACATTCCCCCGCTTTAGATAGCCTTTTTTTTTTTTTTTCGCCCCCTCACTCCCTCGGTCAGGAATGTGAGAAGATTAGCTTCCAGTGCAGGGGCGAGGCAAGGCCAGGGGGAATTTGCGCTAAAAGGCCGCAAATATTAGCTTCGGAGCTGGAAGGTGTGACCCGCGTAAAGCCTCAACTCTGAAATTAAACCCGAAACCTAACGTAGCCCTAATCGCATAAGTTTTACCATAAACCCCCGACTTGCAAAACTGTATCCTACCCCATGAAGCTAAACCTATGCGGAATTCTAACCACTAAACCGAACCCAAAAACCCCAAATTGCCCACCTATGAACCGATCATGAAACCTCAACCATAAACTCGAACCCCAAACCCAAATCTGAAAACATGACCTCTAACCTATCCCTCAATTTAACCCTCAGCCATCTCGTCCTCTAGTCGCGCAACACTGACATACAGTACGGACCAGCGTCGTGCGAAAATACATCGGAAGTGCTACTATACATTTGGAAAGTCCACGTACGACGCAGACAAGATGGCGACAAACACGACGACTGCGTACGTTGTTTCGATCTGGATCTTCGAAAGCCGTTCTCCGCATTCAGAGGTTTGTAAACGCTTCATCCGCAAAGATAAATAAAGTTAAATATACGTACATTGTCCTGTCACACAGGACAACCCTCAAACACACCGGATGCCACCACCAAGAACATCGAGAATCACTCCCGTGATTTTAAATTAGACAAAGACATCATTTAGCTTAAAGGGCAACACGATTGAAACGAGCAGCGATGACAGATGGGGAAATAAATAAGATACACCAACATGTCTGGGCACCCCTTAAATGAGGATCTCCACCATGTCTGAGTCAATTGTGTTGTTGACGCTCTCCGAGGGTTGGACTCCTCCCAGCTCGGTTTCCTCTGAAGTGTCTGAGCCGAACAGCAGATAAACGAGCGTCATTGTGATTGCAATGATAACAACTTTGCTTCCCTGACCCTAATCCTTATCTTGAACTCAAAACCCAAAACACTAACCCGGGGGTCGGCAACCCGCGGCTCCAGAGCCGCATGCGGCTCTTTAGCGCCGCCCTAGTGGCTCCCTGGAGCTTTTTCAAAAATGTTTGAAAATTGATAAAGATGGGGGAGGGAAATATAGTTATTGTTTTAAGATGGTTTCTGTCAGAGGACAAACACGACACATTCTTAACGTTTTCTAATGCGGAAAAAATGTGTCAAATAAATATTACATTTCTAAATTTCTGGATTAAGGCTTTTAATTTTTTTGTGGCTCCAGACAAAAATGTTTTTTTTTTTTTGGTCAAATGTGGCTCTTTCAACATTTTGGGTTGCCGACCCCTGCCCTGACCCTTGACCCTAAACCAGGGGTAAGACAACTCTGGTTGTGTTGGAGCAGGGAGAAATTTAAAACAGGCCGGATATGGCTCTCGAGACACCCAAGTACCCGACCCCTGACCTAAACATAACCCTAAACTCTTACCCTTTTAAACATAACCGCTAAGGTCTAACATCTTCATCAAAAACTTAACAGAGGACACCCACCAGAAGCGGGTACCGCCAAGTCCTTGGATGGCTTCGCCTCGAGTTGGTCACATTGGGTGCTGGAGTCCCGGCTGGCACTCTTGCGTCGCAGCGCGGCACCACCTGTCTGGTCATCCGAGAGGCTCTTTCCTGCAGATGCGGACAAAGAAAGAAGTGGCTGAATTAACCTCCCCGTGCTTACATCCGCACTTAGATGCTTTGGTTCTTCCCATGACTATTCTGGATCGGGGCTATTCTGGAGGCGGGCGATGACACGCATTCCGACTTAAAATCGGCCGGTCTATTTGAGGCCGTCGCCGTCTCGTTTTTTTTTTTTCTTTCTTATGACGTCGCTACATTCTGTCCGTCTGGCGGCCAGTTGTCGTCTGATAGCATCGTAAAGTTAGTCACAGCGCTTGCGTTAACAAAAGGGGTCGGGGGCGAGGCGGGGATGACTCACCTTTAGTCTCGGTGCTGCCGGTCGCCGTGGTGATGGACGGGACGGACCTGGCCAGCCGAAGACCTTGTTTCTCCACTTTGCTCTGCTCCCACCTGGAGCGTTGCTGGAGGACTTTAATCATGGCATCCTTCTCCAGGAGCTGTGCGTGAAGGGCTCGGATCCTGGAGCAACACACACAAAGGGCGCTCGTGTTGGGTCCACACATAAGAACACTTTTTTTGAGGCCTGATTTCAAAAACACAAAGGCCATCTTGTCTTCTTGTCGCACAATGATCATATCTGATCGATTGCGCAGAACAACAAAATTTCAGATTATTCCCAATCAGTTGGAACCAGAGCAGTCGGTATCTCAAAAGGTCGATTTTAGGGGAATTTTGCTGGTTTTCAATGTGTGAAAAGTCCTGGATCGGACTTTGGGTAAAACATACCCTCAACCATAACTTAAGGAAAGGCCTTGAGATTCTAATAATGGGATGAATTTGATTTGGTGGGATTTTATTGGTTCTTGGGTCCACATGACCCTAATCATTGTTGGGTCATCATACCCTGCATCTGACATTTTTGTTGATTCAGTTCTCGCTTTCAGTCCATTTTCAACATATTTGGATGATCATGGTGAGAGGACCCCTTTGACAAGGGTGGCAAGAAATGTCTACCTGTTCTCCATCTCCTGATGTCTGTGATTGGTCAGAGGCAGGTCCTCGTTAAAACTGCTGTCGGGCGAATGCCGAGGCGAGTTGTTGATGATGGTGGTATCTCTGTGAGGAAACAAAAACAGTTCAAGTTGCTCAACGGTGAACAGATATTAAAAAAAAATTTTTTTAGGCACCCGTGCTTTTGTCACGGTACCTCTGCGCCGCTGCCGTGGCGGCGGCATCCATGGCAAACTGTCTCATGGTGCTCTCCTCGAGATACTTTTGTTCCCATTTGGTGATGTCTGCTTCCAAGGCCAGGATACGTTCCTCGCGTTCCCGCAACTGCTGCTGCTGCGACAGCGAGGAGCTCAGCTCGAAAGCCGGCGGTCCCGAGCTCTGGTTCTTAAGGGCAACCAACATAGGTGGCACGTTAGTCAAACGGGTTTTCGTTTGCATTGGGAGTCATTTTTATGGAGGTATGTACTGTATATACTCGCGTACTTGGTTGAAGAAAAGAGTTCCTCACCTGTTGCACCCGCAGGCTTTTGAGTTCCTGCTCGAGGCGGGTGCGCAGTCGCATCTCCAGCTCTTCTCGCTTCTCGCACGCTGCCTGCAGCTGGCCCAGTGAGCTCTGGAGGCGTTCCACCTTCTCCACGTAGGCGCGCTTCCTGTGGAGCTCGTCCTCCAGTTGCCGGTTGCGGGCGTGCGCCGAGAGCAGAGCCTTCTCCAGGAGCTCGCGCCCACGCTGGCTCTCCTCGGCCGACACCCGCAGGTTCTGGATGGATCTCTCCAGGCGCTCGCGCTCGCGCTGCTGCTCCTCATCTGGATACATGTTAAGATGGAGTTAGAGCAACCCGAATGGCACCACACCAATATTTTTTAATCTTTGGCAGCTGGATTAAATCGTCTTTTTTCAGAACAGCACTGAAAAACAGTAATGCATGCCATAGTCACATCTCAGATGGATTACTGTAATACACGTTATTTTGGAGTTAGCTGGTCCTCCCTCATGCAAGTCCAGTTGGTCCAAAATGCTGCTCGCCCACTAACTGGAGCTCATAAGAGTGAGGACATAACTTCAAGGGCTCTAGAAATAAAGTTGAGTTTTAAGCCTGGGTAATGTTTTCAGAGAATGGTATAAAGTAAAGGTTAGGGTTTTGAATTAGAATTTGAATAAGGTTGAAAATGGTAAAGGATTTCATGTTTTGGGGGTGGATTTGGTGACATGGTTATGGCTTAGGATTTCAAAGGAGTGTTTCAAACATGGGTTGGGTTGAAAAAAAAAAATAATAAGCGTACGCCACTACTGCAGTTTGCATCAAGGGTCACTTTCCGGTGACATCGCCAACTACTGTCGTGGCATGCACACTGCGGCTTTCGTACTTGTTTTTCGGTAACTCCTCAATGAAACAGAAACTGGTGTGTCACTTGGAAAGGGGCTTGATTACACAACCACCCCCCTGTGCTGTGACTGCATGCCTGCCAGGGGAATGCAGACTTCCTCTGATCCACTTACACACACACACACACACACACACAC
The DNA here is from genome assembly GCF_001891065.2 of Hippocampus comes. Classification (NCBI taxonomy): domain Eukaryota; kingdom Metazoa; phylum Chordata; class Actinopteri; order Syngnathiformes; family Syngnathidae; genus Hippocampus; species Hippocampus comes. The sequence goes on along the minus strand of NW_017806175.1, from coordinate 6,564,571 downwards.
ACACACACACACACACACACACACACACACACACACACACACACACACACACACATCACACATACACGTACGCACACGTACATGCACAAGGCGTAGCTTTGTACTGCCAAAAGCTATGGAATGCCTCCACGGAACGCAGAGTAAACAAGAAGCTGAAAATATAAGAGAGCGCTAGGGAGATGGTGAAGTAAACGCCCTACTATTGTTCAAGTTGCGTCCACCCCACAAACAAACAATCGCAGTGTGTGTGTGTGTGTGTGTGTGTGTGTGTGTGTGTGTGTGTGTGTGCGCACACATGTTTCATGGCACTTACACAACATACAGTACATCCGCAAAATGTCTGGTTTGGATTTGTGAGGGTTTCGAAAAAAAAAGGGTTAGGGTTTTGAATTTGAGTTACCAGGCAGAGCGAGGATTTGAAGTTCGGGTTAGAGTTTCAAAATAGGGTTTCAAGGTAGGATTAGTAATTCAAGTTATGGTTTGAAAGTGGGGTTTCAAGTCAGTGTTCAAGGCTTTGAACGCCTTGGTTCGGGTTTCAAATATGGGTGAGAGTTTCAAAACAGGTTTCGAAATGTTTCAAAGGCTTTCAACCAAGTGTGAGGGGCTTCAAACCCGTTCGCCCGATGAACGCACTTTGTTCGAGTAGCTTGAGGAAGACGTGCTGCTTTTGTTCCGAGCACTCCGCTTCCTTGTCCGCTCTCTGCTTGGCGGCCGCGCACACTTGTTCTGGGGAATGACACGCATCCTCGTTAGGCTTTGAAAGTGAGGGTATCAAATTACGCTTTGGAGCTGCGCCGTACCTTTGAGATCCCGGTTGAAGTCGTGCATCCTTTTTATCTGGGCCTCCAGTTTATTCCTCATGGTCTTCTCCAGCGCTTCACGTTTGGCCGAGCCTTTCATCAGAGTCTCGTATTCCTCCGAGATCCTGGCGATCTCGTTCTCCAGCTAACGGGGGACGTTGGGGAACACATCGATCAGAGAACGCAAGGTGGGGGGGGGACTGGAAGAAGGACGTGAAGTGAAAGGTGGGACGAAAAGGGAATGACAGAGTGAAAGAAGGTGCAAAGACTGTATGTGTAAGGAAGGAAGGAAGGAGCACAGCAACAAAGGATGGAAGATGGAATAAAATGAAGAAAAAAAGAGGGGGGTTCGGTGGAATTGACGGCGGGAAAGAAGTAAAGGATGAAAGACAAAAGATTGAAAAAGAAAGATACAGATGATTCAAAAGGAATGAAACAAGGAAGTCGATGATGCCAGGAAGAAGAGAGTTAGGAAAAGGGTTTAAAAAAAAAAAAAGAAATATTGAGGAAACCAAAGCAAGATCGAAAAAAAGGAAAAGAAGAGTGGAACGAAAATAAAGGGGATAGGAAAGACGTACGTAGGGGAAAGGGGAAAGACGACTAGATGATGGAAGGGGTGTAAAAGACAAAATAAATGGGAGAGAGGAAAATGGTGAGTGAAGCAGGACGAAATGAAGAGAAGGAAGAATTTAGAGGGAAGACAGAAAGAAAGGAGCAAGAATGAATGAACGCTCCAAGGCAGGAAACCAAGAAGAAGAGGATGAAAGGAAGGACAAAAACAAGGAAATCAGAAGGGAAAATGAGAAAGGAAAAAAAGTCAAATCAAACGCAGAGGAATCGAGGACAAGGAAAAAGGTCAAGATGCAAGACAGGAGGAAGACTTAGTTAGGGAAGCGTAGAATTTGAGAGGACGAGAGAGAGAGAGAGAGAGAGAGAGAGAGAGAGAGAGATTGGAGGCGAGGAAAATGGAAAGAAGAGAATGAAAAGGGAAGACTTCCGGAAGACAAAGAGAAAAGGGCCACGGTTGAATGGATGCGAAGGCGGAAGCAGACAGAAAAGGAGAAAGCAAGAAAAATGGATCGGCAAGGTGGAAGAAAAGACGGGAATCCCTCGATTGACTCCCTCCCAAGAATCGACAAGATTTCCTCTCATCTACCTTGTGCAGGCGTGCGGCCTTCTCTGCGTAGATGTCCACTTCCCGCCTCAGTCTCCAGTTCTCCCACCTCAGGGTGTCGCCCTCGTCCCCGGACGTCGCCCTTGCGGGAACGCTGCCGTTCCTAGAGGGGGGGGGGGGGGAATTTAAGTGACCGTGGACGGCGAGCCAAGAGTCAAGCCGGTCAACCTTCTAACCTGTGCTGAGAATAGAACGGCGGCAGCGTAGGTTCTCGGAAGTACATCTCCCGCTCCCGGGGCGGGTACGCCGGCGGCGGCCCTCGCGGGTCCCCTTGACTTGGAGCGGCGGCGTTGTACAACTGCGGAAAACTCTGCGAGGAACTCACGGCCGGGATGTTTCCGAGTGGCGCGCCCCCTTCCAGGGTGAGCCGCATCAGGCGCTCGCTGAGGGAGCGGGCGTGCTCCCGCTTGGCATCCCAGTGCACGTCCACAGCGGAGTCCGGCTCCCCTTTCAGGTACTGCGAGTGCACTTTGGCCTCCTCGTAGGTGGGCAGCTCCTCCCCGTGGGAGGAAATCCTCGAGGGGTTTTCTGGATGAACGCAGCTTCCCTGGTATTCCTGGCCTTGAGGGTCCTGCCGTGTGGACACGTGCATGTACTGGCACTCGTCTTGGGTCAGGCTCTCCTGGGAAGAACGTGGACTCCCGCTACCGCCGCCGCTACCTCGCAGGGCCTGCTGCTGGATGGCAAGGAGGGACCGGGTGTCGGTCAGATTCCCGAAGCGAAGCTGCTCCTGGATGAGGCGGTGCAGGACCGTCCCGGGGGCGGCCTCGGCGGTTCTCATGTCCAGGAAGGTGAGGCGGCCTGGGTGGTGGGACTTGAGGGACAGCACTGATCACAAAGACTCTGAAGGAAAACACACCTGTCAGACGACCGACCCCGTAAGCCTTTGTTTGCAAAAAAAACCTTTGACTCGACCGAGAAATTTGTTTTGGTCGCACTGCATTGTAACTGTTTGAAATTTGGTGGGCGTGTCAATCGAGAGGTGACCCGCAAAAAAAAAAAAAAAAAAAAAAAGTCTCAAGAAACAATCCCCCAAACACACAGCAAGTCTGCCGTATTTGTTGTCTCTCTGGAATTTTTTTTTTTTTAAATCCTACCCTGAAGCCAGCTTGCCATGTCTGTCATGAGAGCAAACACAAAAAGTGTCAAGGTCACAAATCACAAGGGTTCTAAAGGAAAAACAAAGTTGAGCAATTCCTTAAAAACCCTTTAGGGACTGAGCACATCACGAAAATTTTGGTAGGAGTCAGGTCACACCAACAAAACTGTCTTTGAAGGTGGGTTCTCTGAAATTCAGCCCCCGAAGACAGTTTCACTTCATAAAATGAAATTCGATAGACGTGACATTTAAGAGTAGACCCACAAAAAAGTCTCAAATAGCCAGGGCTGAAAAGACACGTGAAATCTGCTATTTTGGTTGAAAGCAGACATTTGAAATTCATTTTGATCGTTTTTCCAGGGGTCCTTCAAAGACTGACTTGTACTGGAGATTTTTTCAGAAACTTCAACCGCATATATTACACAAATGAACCATGGCACCTTATAAAATATATCTTTTAGGTTTTCGCCATTGTGTGGGGGCAGAGAGTAGCAGCAAAGTTTCAAAACTTGCCATAAAACACAATTTCTTAATGTAAAAAATTTGAGAATTGAGCCTCCAGAGCCAGTTTTACATAACATCAGGAAATCTGGTCAGCATGTCGATCATGAGGAGACCCCCGAAATGTCTCGAGGAGCCTTACACACAGGAAGCCCGACAGTTTGGTTTAAAGTGGCCCTTTTGGGGTCAATTTGGCTATTTCCAAGGGCCCTTTGATTTTATTTTTTTGTCTTCACATTCAAATCCATTGCAATCCAGTCATTTAGCCAATTTCCATGTTGTTGCTCAAACACTCCAACGACTATATAAATCAGTTCGGTACCCAGCCCCAAGAGATGAAACACCATATTTCCTCAAATAGTAGCAGACACGCAGGCATTTATTTCAAGCAGGCGTCTATTTGTGAAGAGGTGAGCTCCTCAAATCAGCCACATGATTGCGGCACTCAATCACACAGAAACCAGCATTTGCCGATTACTCCACAGTCACAAGATCTTATGTATGTATGTATTTATATGTGTGTGTGCGGATACATATACACACATATATACATTATAGGTCACACACTGCGCTTTAAACATTCAAGGGTTAATTGAACATATAATTCCGATGAGAGTTTGTATATATATATATATATATATATATATATATATATATATATATATATCTACAAACTCTCATCGGAATTATATGTTCAATTAACCCTTGAATGTTTAAAGCGCAGTGTGTGACCTAAAATGTTAAATTCTTAAACATTAAATAAATGAATATACTGTACAACATTTTTTTTACTGCCAATAAAGTGGTAAAAATTCTGTGGCTCTTAATTCTCTGTGGTATTAACTTAAATGGTCAACAACGCATTCCTGATCTTGAATTAGGTTTGGTGACACCATTTCGAAATAAAACCGACATTCTGGCGCATTTTAACATCAATGCAACAAGCAGCGGGACTGCAAACTACCAAATTCTGCTCTATACACATCTCAGTTGATCCCATTGCGCTGTTGTGCAACATATTCCATTGAGAAAAAAAAAAAGAACAAACGAAAACGAAATAAAACGCTCCAAACTCACCAAATCTTCATCTCATCCCACAAAGAAGAACACTTCAAACTCCCACAAAAAAGAAGCCCCCGGAAAAGCTCGTGGGGTGCGCGAATGAAGTCCACGCGCGCGTGTCGAGTGTGAGCGCGCCTGTGAGCAGACTGAGTGAGTGTGGCTCATAAAGGCTCACAGGCTGATTGTTGCGAGGGAGGAATGAGAGGAATGCTGAGGCTCCAAGTCCCCCGGGGATCAAACGCACCAGGAGGAGGGGAGGGGGGATATAGGGAAGAGTGGGGCTGGCCTGGCCAATTGCATGGGGGCGGTTGGCAGGAGCCGGTGATGAGGGGGCTGTCGAGCTATTTATTTAACTACCGCTCTTGCTTTCGAAGGGTCTGATGTTGCCTTCAAGGACTGTCAGAAATCCTGGATTTCCTAAAAAAAAAAAATCTATCATGGTGTCAACACAGTGTATCGAAAAAGATCCTGCTGATGTTGCCTTCAAGGACTGTCAGAAATCCTGGATTCCCCCCCCCCCAAAAAAAAAATCTAACATGGTATCAGGGCGGCACAGTATATTGAAAAAGATCCATAGCGTGATCATGGCTTATGCAATCTTATGTGTATTGCAAAGGCGTAGGTTAAGTTTGATGCACACATTTTTATAACACACATTGTTATTTCTTTGTTGGTTTTATTATCCATATTGTAACAAAAAAATTCAACCAGATGGGTGGGCAAGTAAGGGAAAGACCTAAAAATCCCAGTAAAAAAATACCAATGTGTGTTCTAAGAATTGTTTTTCTTGTTTAGGCAATTATGCTATGAGACCGCCGGAAAAAAACCCCAACTATAAATACATATCCATATCACGTTTTCCCAACATCACGCAGCCCGTCCGTCCAACTCTGGTTGTGCATTCAGAGACTGTCAGAAAAAAAAATAAACTGCCTTTCTACACAGCCCTCATCTAGCTATCAAAAAGTCAGGCGTTGCCTTCAGGGGCTGTCAGAAATCCAAATTCCACGGTCCCACAAACGTGCACGTCGCCGGCTTGTGCTGTAAGGCTGAGAGGCACCTTAACTGGCGTGCCCTACCTTCCATCTCACATGAATTGGCATGTGATTAGTTCATCCTCAACAGAGTCGCAGTCAGAAGAGGATGTATGAAGTTTGGAAACGATTTGCAGTTAACCTGGTCTGTGATTAATCATTACGCTGCTCGTTTGCGTGTCCCCTGTAAATACTTAAGCCGGGCTCGTGGCGAGTAATTGCAGCGTGAGAGTCCCGGTGTGCTGTGGTGTGTATGGGCGGGGGTCGGGGAAAGGGGTTGTTGGTCTACGAGGCACGCTGCCTGCCAGCTGTCCACAAACTCCCCCCCCACCCCACCTATCTCGCCTCCTTTGAGCAGAAGCTGTGAGAGATGCATTGTTCTCCCCCCCCCGCCCCCCCAAAAAAAGCAGACATGACGGGGGTAGACCTGCCATCTGCTATCCCCACCCCCAGCCCTACCACCATTCCAGCTACTCCTCTACATTTCTTAGGGATCAGCTGGCCATCCACGGAGGGTGGAGGGGTGACTATAATGTCGGCAGCTTGTAAACAAAACAGCGCTTGTCAGCGCTTGCCTGGCGGCCTGGAGACGGCGCAGGTTGGCTTTATCTCTGGCGGGCAAACGTCCACCTGCTCATTTGCATGGCGGTTAAACAGACACCAGACACTAGTCTCCAGATAAGACGAGCCGTTATGCAAAGAAACGACCCGACGGCGCTAAAAATGCTAACTGTGTACGCTAATCGACACAATGTCGTCTTTGTCCGGGGCAGCGCCGGTTTCAAGAAGTCAAAAAAGTCTGCGAGGTTAACCGCATAATAGGACACAATTAAAACAAAAAGCCTTCCTTAGAAACATGAAATTTGGAATGTCATGAGTAGACCCGCAAAATAGAAGAAACACGAGTGACTGAAAACATGCAGAATGTCGGCCATTTTGGTTTGGTTATTTCAAATTGAACTTGTGCAGTTTTTTTTTTAAATTCAACCTCCAGGGCTGGTTTCACTGGAATACATAAATTCTATGATGAGTAGACCGACAAAAAAAGTCTCTAAAAGTCATGTTTTGAAAAGTCGCAGGAGGTCTGGTATTTTGGTTTGAAACACCCATTGTTGAATCACATGCGGTAGCACCTCTGGAGTTTTTCTAAAAAAAAATCACCTCCCAAAGCCTATTACATCAAGCAACATGAAACTTGGTAGGAATGTCATTTGTCAGGAGCCCTACAATTTTTTTGTCAAAAAGTCATGCCCGAAAAGAGACGGAAAGTCAGCCATTTTGGTTTGAAGCAGTCATTTTAGGGTCACTAGTGGCTCGCGGTCTTGGAACCCACTCTGCCTCAATTGTTGCCGTTTGTCGACAATGTTTGATAC
>NW_017806175.1:6475028-6552528 GCF_001891065.2 Hippocampus comes | reverse complement strand
ATGATATGGTACAGAACGATGAGACACGCGGTCCCAGTTTTGAGTATTGAAATCAATCAATGTTTTTTTTTTTTTTTTTTTTTAATTGTGAATCAAATTGTGATGATTATTTTTTCCATAATCCCCCAGTTTATACTACTGATGAGCCTCATGTGAATGTGGTTTGTGTTGAATAATTTAACTTGATTTAATTCGCCATTCGCATTACAGGTCAGTCCCGATGATCCCCTGCGATCAGAATAATTTCTCCAGTTCACCTATAAAGTTGCTCATGCTTTTATGTTCTTCTCAGCTCAACTCAACTCAACTCAACTCTTCTGGTAATTTGAAGTTGAATACAGTATGCTTGGCATACCTTTCCGCAGCGGTCTTCGAATGGTCGCCCGCAGCCTGTCCGTGCAAGGCCGGCCTGTGTCCGCCCGCGGCCCACGTGGGCGGGCGTGGCGTCTGCGCGACCTCCGGCCTCAGCTGCGACCGGTCCTGCTCCGTCACGCAGCTTTCCGTGGGGGAGGCCAGCGATGCTGCGGAAGACGCCTCGGCCTGCAAGAACACGGGAACTCGCGAGACTTGAGCACAGCGAGCATCTCCAGTACTAACTCCGCAAGCTTGATTTGCTTTTTCTTTGTCTTTTTTTTGGAGTGTGTCCAGTCACCATAGAAGATAAGAGTGTGATTATAATAACCACGGAATAGGAACTGGACGGCCAGTGGGTACGGCGCGATTTACTACTAACCTTCTTCCTCATGAAATCCACTTCTCCGCTGTGCTGCAGCTCCGCCCTAGACAGCTCCTTTTGCAGCTGAGAATGCACATGAGATATGAAGATGATATAGGTTAAAAAAAAAAAAATTGTAATGTGATGTAATGTGCTAAATATATAAAAATATTGTAATAAATACGTACATAGATATGTTATTTGGTAAAATGGTAAAAATATTACACATTTTCCATTTGAAGTACATTTGAAGTACGGATTATTAATTATGATGCAAATATGCAACCTTAGAGGTGTATGGAATTACATATACATAAAGAATAAAACGGTGTTATACAGTTTGAACCAATGGGTGGGATTAGTCAGACCAAACGAAATGAAAGGGAACATTAAGCATCACATTTGTTGACTTGCTGCCTGATGATGTCCCTTCCAGTATGTTGTGTCACTAGTGGGAGAAAAAAAAAAAGATGTCGAACCATTTTCACTTCTTCTACTGAGGTATCAAATGCGTCTTTTAGCACCCTGGCTTCTTGTTGCGCCTTCACATGCTGGGCGCTCATCTCTTCCAGTCTGAACGTGCGCACACCCGCACACAGAGACATTAACGCAGAGACAGAGAATACAATATAATAGTGACACCCGCACACAGTACACGACAAGAAGAAGAAAACAAGATGGAGGTGCTGAGCGGGTTACCTCTGTTTGAGTTGCATCACTTGCCCTTTGAGGTGAGCCTCACTCGCCCGAGCGCGGTCAAGCTCTGCGGACCTCGTCTGCAGATCGTCACGAAGCTTCTCCACACCGGCAAAATCATGCGACACCAAACACTCCTCCAATGAGCTGAAACGCATTCACACCAAGGTTATCTAACCCTTGTACACACAAAAGCACACACACTGACTCACTCACAACTAGACACACATACACAAAGTGTGGGGTAGACTACGCACTGTCTCGCTTGCTCTTTGTCGTGCACCATGTTTTTGAGTGTGCTGACGTCATTGTGAAGCCTTTCAACCTCCTCCGTTTTGTCCTGTCAGTCAAAACACAAGTTGACTGGCTTTCCGAATACTTTTGTCAGCAAGGTGCTCCCTCTCTCTCGCCCTTACGTGTTGCTCCCTGCGGTCACGTCCCAGCCTCGCGTTCTCCAGGGCTCGGAAGCGTTCCAGTTCCACTTCCTGCGTGTGCAGCTCATGGTGAACTTTTTCCAGCTGAGCGCGCATTCGCTTAACGTCGGCGCAGCAGTCGGCGTGTTTGCGCTCCGATGCACTCTGTGCCTGGACATATCAAAAGGTTACCATTGCTTACTAGCGGTGCCAACAGACAACATTTCGGCTTTTTCCACATGTGAGTTCGTGTGACATAATAGAAAAATATCCGATGTAGTACCTCAACCTGGGCCTGAAGAATCCTGACTTCAGACATGTACTCCTCTTTGGATTTGCATTCCTCAGTGATGGCCTTCTTCACATGTCTACGCTCAAGCTTCTGATAACTCCTCTTCAACTTGTCCAACTGAGGAAAAAAAAAATATTTACACATAACCCAGGGAACCAGATGTTACTGAGGGAAAACTGCGTGTTCTTTCAAACAGTAGTTCAGCTTCCCACAATCAAACATCTCGATTCTAGGACAGTGACACTGCTTTGAACACAACAGGGAGGAAGAAGTGGGTGTTTGCTGTTACATTTTACACCTCACAACCTGGCTTTTCTCGCATTTGTTTTCACAAATAAAGTTGCTGCGTGTGTTCAAAACAATTGTCGTTGTCTGAAGAGTATTTTTTTGTTCTGAAAACGGTGCCACCTCCCTGCGCAAAAGCAACCCAGAAAGGCACCTCACCTCCTCGCTGACTTTTCCGAGCTGCTTTTCGTACTTGGTAGCCAGGTCCTGTCGTCCAACTTGGACGTCCTCCACCTGCTTACGGAGAACTCCAATCTACATTGACAACGCCAAAGACAAAAGTCAGAGTTTCCGAAACAAGATAGTACACACACACACACACACACACACACACACACACACACACAGACACACACACGCACACACACACACACACACACACACACACACACACTCCCGGGAAATAAAACTAGTTGTAAGGTAGTATCAACCCCCCCACGTGTGCTTCACCTCCAGGTCCTTGCGCTGGATGACCACCCTGGAGGCGGAAATTTCCTCCTGGCAGCCCTTCAGCCGCAGCTTGAGGTTCCGCACCTGCGCCTCCCACTCGCTTCTCTGCTGGCTCATCATGATGTCGACCTGCCGCATCAGCTCCTGGAGCTCTGGCTCGCACGCCAACAAAACGGAGCTGGAGAATTTGCAGATAGACAAATGTGAACGTGTGAGTGAGCTAGCCGCCAGCATGCGATTCGAAACAAGTTGCATGACTCTAACCTGAGGTCCGAATTTAGCAAGGAGCTCCAACACGCCTCCATATGGGCTTATTAATGTTTTCCGGTGACAGAGTACTGACCATATAGTCTTATTAGTTTGGTACATAAAGTTAAGTTGCAGGCATTTGTTTCAATGGTGGTTAGCAACCAGCTTGCAACACCAAGCTAACAACCTCTGTGGCGCCACCAAACGTTCAAAGCGACGTAACGTCACGCGTAATAGTTTAGGTCTCCAAAAGACTAAATGCTAGCAGCTAGCTCGTTAAGCGTATGAAAATTAACATTTACGATATTCAACTGGACATTTTGGGAAATAACTTTTGAAGTACATAAAAAGAAAAAAAAATACGTCCTGTTGAGAAGCCGAACCAGGTGCTACGTCATCACGTCTGACGTAGGCCGCGAGCCTGGATGACATCACCGGACCATGTCACTTTTATTTTCTTTCTTTTAATATTGTTATTTTCTTACGTTTAATGTTTGATTTGGTTGTTTTGTACAATGAGATGGAAAAAAATAGGGAGGCGGCTAACTTAAAAGACAAGCTGAGCAATGCCCAGCCCTTTTAGTGTCGTCATCACGTCGTACGTTGTGCGGAGGAAAAGTGGATGGAAACTATGGAAACGACGACAGCAGCGAAAAACGAAAACGTCAAAAACGTCATGTCACATTTTCGCAGTTTGTTTCTTCAAACTAACTGCTATCATCTAGCTCGTTGAAGCTTATACATTTACCCTCGTCAATTGGACTCCGAGGGAATAACTTTAAATAACGTTAAAAACAAATATTTCTGGTTGTGGAGAAGCACCTCCCCCCTTTGCCGCCGTCACCTCATTTACGTAGGCAGCAAGGAGTTAAATAAAAAAAAAAAAAAAAAAGTTTTTTTTTTTTAAACTCAATTTGGCCTCACAGTGCAGAAGTGTAGGGTTCGATTCTGGCTCCGGCCTTGCTGTGTGGAGTTTGCATGTTCTCCCCGTGCCTACGTGGGTTTTCTTCTGGGACTTCGGTTTCCTCCCACATTCCCAAAACATGGATGGTAGGTTGATTGGACACTCCAAATTGTCCTTCAGAATGATTGTGAGCACAAATATGTGCCTTGCTAGCACCAGTTTGGGTTGTACCTTGCCTACTGCCCGGAGACAGCTGGGATAGGCTCCAGCGCGCCCCGATTGAGGATAAGCAGATTAGAAGATGGATGGATGATATACTGTACAATGATCAGAGCAATTTTCTTTTGTTTTATGCATCAGAATTACTGTAAGTCATCATGGAGTGACAAACAACATTGAGCCAAGCACATTTTGCTTCCCAGATGGTGAACTATGATGACTAGTCTTTATTTTTCCGAAGTAATGTTGTATTGTAATCTCCCATTTCTTCACGGCAGAGACTGAAAATAGGAACGGTGACACAATAAAAAGTAAATAATGAGCTGGTGTTTATAATTACATTTATTTTCTTCATTTTTCTATTATAACAAGATCTCATATGTCACAAATCATGTCAACTTGTCAGTGACAGTGTGAAACTATTATGATGCTAATGTTGAGAATCAGACTTTGCTCTTGTGACAGTGCGTCAACGCATCCCTCAGAGCAGCCAGCACCAGGTCAGCATTTGTAATGCTGCTGTTGCATCCCATCAGACCAACGCGAAGTACCTGCAACAGCCAACACATTAGGTTGCTTAGTGATGTGTTAAGTAGGTAGGCATGTGGGTACTAAGATTGGTTCCGAAGTAAGTAGGTCATGACACCAGCTTGTACTTTGCTAGTTAGTTAGGAAGGTGATATGATCAACCGGTACTCAACAAGCTGGCTAGATAGGTAGTTGATATGATCACTAGATAAGTTGATGGGTACCTAAATAGGTTGCTAGATGGATAGGTGAATTACATGCCATGCTGGGTAGCTAAATAGGTTGAGAGCTAACTCGGTAGCTAGACACACATATAGGTTACTTGCTAACTAGATAGATAGAGGGGAAGCAGACTTTGTTGTCAGACAGCTCATTAAGGAGCCAGTTAGCCATGTTTCTAGCAGGATAGGTCTGTCACACTCTAGCTCACTAGATACGTAAAGGGGTGGGTTGCACAATACCATGCCGGCGGAGGGTCCCAGCCCCCCGGAGATCTCCAAGTTGTGCCTCTTCATGACGTAGGCTGTGATCTCCTTCCAGTCGTATCCATCTGGAGCCACGATTGTCGTCACCGTCGGCAACCTCAAAGCCTTGGAAAAAAACATAATTAGTATTAGAAATTATCATCATTATCGTTGCAGTGCTAAAATGGGATACAAGTGGCCAGACTTCGGAGTTTTTCTGAATTTAAAACAACTCAAACGTTTCACCTTATCCTCCACGAAGAGTTTGAGTCCCATATGCTCTAAACCGGTGTGGAAATATTCGGTCACGTTCGTGTGCCTCTTCCAAGAACTTTCCAGACCCTGCCGAGCAAGAGACAATTAGATACAGTCCATCCCTTATTGTTAAATATTTACTGCGAACAACCCAATTGAGTCTTTGGAGCCACTAAAACAATGATTCAACCTCACCTCCTCCACAAGGATGGCCAGGCTCTCCCTGAGGGAGTAAAAAGCAGAGACAGGGCCTGTGTGGTGGTACCTACGCATTGGACAAAAAGGAGGTGTTGCTTAGTTCCTGGAAAGATTTCTGCTTTGAAACATTTTTAAAGGAGTTTTTACATTCGAGTGGCTTTGCCATCACATCCCCAGTAGTTGGACAGCAAGCTCAGGTCCAAGAAGAACGACACCGGCTTTGTTCTGCGGTTGAATATTTTTCGACTGTGGGTGAAACCGGTCGTACAACGACAATGCATGTGATCACTGACACATGGTCGCTCCACAATGTTGCGACGTGTTCAAGTTCATGCTCTGGGGAGGTCTCACCATGCTCGCTCACTGAAAGAGATGGGTGCTATACCCGGTGGGACGTTCAGAACCTTCTGAGAAGCCGTGTACAGGATGTCGATCCCTAAACAAGGCCGGCAGAGAGATTGAAACTTCTCTTCACACTTACACAACAATTAACAAGATATCAAGATCACAATATATCGCTTTGAAGTACGTTATTGGTAAACAAGCATCACAAATAAGAAAAAACGGATTCTTCCAGATGTCCTGTCACACCTTGTTCGTCCATGTACACTGGAGCTCCCCCTATTGACGCCACAGAGTCCACCAGGAACAAACAGTCGTACCTGATGGTGCGTGAACGTAATCGTAATAATCGTTTTACACTGCTGCTTTAATTGTTAATGTTCTTACTTGTGACACAGTTGTCCAATGCCATCCAATGGATGCAGGACGCCAGTGGATGATTCTCCGTGCGCCAGGAAAAACAGCACAGGCCTGTGTTTGATTAACGCCTATCCCAGCACATCAATCATTTGCTATTGATTTGTTAGCATGATTTGACATTGACTTGTGTGGTTTACCTCCTCGATTTCTGCATTGGTAAAGAATCCACCAAGCGACCCAACAATGGTGTTAACCCGAGCACCTGTTGAGTCAAAAAAAATACAAACCACTATAGAATTTGCAATCAATCCGCCATTCAGTTGTCAAAATTTGTGATGGAATTGAGGTTTAAGGTATCATTTCAATTGGATTGTAGCACTTGTATTTTCAGCTAGCTAATATTAGCTAGGGTTAATGCTTGTACAGTGCTGTGAACAAGCATTTGCCCCTCCTGATTTCCTTTTTTTCCCCATATCTATCACATACAAAGGTTTCAAATCATCAAACCAATTTTCATATAAAATATACAAACCTTTCTGACCCTCTGTGAAAATTCATATTTTCATGCTAACTAGTGAAAGTTAGCTGGCATACTGCACATCATTGTTCTGTGACAAGATGATGGCTAAAAACCATTGAAACGGAAACAAATTATAACATTAAAACCACTTCACCAGAAATGTTTATGAAAATTCCAATCTTCTAATGAGTAGGTTGCAGGTGACACTCAAAAAAAAGCTAATGCTAACTGTTACCTATCCTCTCTGCTATGTCCGCTGCCCGCTCTCCCCAGACCCCATTGACTGCCACCAGCACGCTGTCGCCAGCCTCCACTGCGTTGAATATGGCACACTCCATGGCGGTGTGGCCCGTGCCACTTAGCACCAAAGTCACCGGGTTCCGAGTCTGGAACAAGTACTGTATTCCGCCCTGGATGTCAGCCATTATCTACAAACCAAAAACACAGGCATTCTGGTGAATGTACATCCAAGACAATGGCATCTCATTTAATATTGCACCAGGATCTCGCCCTCCTATTCAGTTTGGACTACCGGTACACAAGATTAATCAAGAGTGTGGTTCTTGGCGTTGAAGTCTAGTTAAAACCTCCACCAAGGTGTCTCATTTACCATCGTACCACGACCTAGGCATTGCAGTCGCGCTATAGCTCCAAGGGAGGCATCCAACCCAAATTGAGGTCTACCAAAAACCTACGCACATAGACCAGTGCCATCCCATCACCTACTCGAACACAAGCTAGGGCTTATCCGAACCGTTGAGGACTTACATCAAGAAACCTTTCTAGTGGAGGTATCCAAACTTGGGCCTTTGTCAAATCTGCCGAGAGAAGCGCCACTGCCCGTCCCCTACCCCTTCCCCCCAACCGTTGATTCACTTTACCTCCAAAATCTCCGGATGCATGTGTCCAATGACGGGATTGGCTCCGGCCCTCAAGATGCGCGGCGGAACGTTGGAGGGTCCGGGTCCAAACATGTGGCGTTGAGGAACCATCAGGGGGGTCCGCAGACGTTCGGGCGGTGACACCGCCAGAGAGGACATGTCGACAAACGTGTGGATCGCTGTGGGAACTCAACTGGGACTGAAAGGCACTCGGTTTTCCAACTTTGTTTGACTTGGTGGTAATCTCGTGTTAATAATTAACAAATGACTCTGCACATTTTTGTTGTTGTTGTTGTTTTTATTGTATAATTCAGTCAAATTGTAACTGATCACATTGGTCATAGTTAATGATCAGGCGAAAGTGTTGATCATAGCGTGTCATTTTTCTTTTTTTTCCCCAGTTTTTATTCTTGTGTTTGGTTGAGGCAAAAACCAAATCAAATTTTATTCTTAGTTCGTGTATAACCAATATCGTTGTTTGGAACCTTTACAAGTTTAATAATTGTTATTTTCAGAATCTAAATGAACAAATGTATTTTAAAAATGTGCATAAATAAACAAAAATACACAAATAAATAATCTTAACTATTGAGGATATATTTCTGCATATTTATATACACTATATGCTAACTTTTTTGTATTGTATGTATTTAGATTGGTTGTCACGTTTGCGAGGTGGTGGTGGACCCAAAAAAGCAGGCAAGAGGGAGGAGCAGGGTGTATTTGAAGAAGTGTATTGATAAAACACAGAAAACTAAATCCTAAACAAACAAAGTCCAAAGTATCAAACAAAAACCATGACTGAAACTCAAAACTATCAATAACAGAAACATGACAAAAAACATGATCTAAACAGGACTGACAAACAAACATGACAGCAGCAAGAAGCAACAATGACCCGACAATGATTGCTCGGGCTGGGAGTCCTTTTAAAGCCACTAATTACCTAATGACCAACAGGTGTGCAGCTGCAGGGAGAGCCCTACAGTGCCACCTGTTGGTCCCAAACCGAATCATGACATTGGTTTTATAATACAAGTATATAGATATAATGTATGTTACAAATGACATAGAATGTGTACAATATTATTAAACTTAAACTCCAAATTTACTCCAAAATATAATATAAAAAATATCTTTTTATGCTTTTCTTTGTATTGTACTTTTTTTGTAAATCAAAATGACACTGCTAGTTTTTAATATGAGTTATTACTGTTTCGCCTTTTTATAAATGAGATGAGATTAGAAACTGCATTGAATGAGAATGCAGGTTCAGATTTTTGAAACTACATTTAACATAAAGCTTGTATATTTATAACTGTCTGGTTATGCTTTTTTTTTTTCGTATCATTCTATTTTAAAAATACTTGATTTCATTCCCTCATCCTCACTCTTCATGCGTCATCATGAGGGGTGGTCCTCGAGGGTATGAGGACGGTCTTCCCCAAGGGTTCTGCGCTGAAGGAGCCGTCACGGTACACCAGATGTCCCCTCACGATGGTTGACCTCACCACACCTCGGAGCGACATCCCAAGGTACGGCGTTATCTACCCACACACACGCACATCTCATAAAAACTTGGGTATATCGGGGGGCTAGCAGATAAATATTCAAGATGAACCCGACGCAAAACGAATTTGACTGGCGACTCATATCCCGCGATTGAGCCTTGTATCTCTCTTGACGCACCACAGTCGAAAATTGCAACTCTGTTTTGCATTTTAAGGCTTCACATACTACATATTGTCCATGACTTTTATTGAACCACAAAAACAGGGTGTGATTGTCAGGGAAGAAGCAAATTGCCATGAAGAGGAAGCGGGTCAGAATAAAGGAGAGAGTTTGGATATTTTGAGAGGCTGACGATTTTGTGTGTGCGTGTGTGTGTGTGCGTGAAAGCTCATGTGCATCTTTTATTGGCTATTAAATCTAAGACATTACAATGGAGTGCAACAGTGATTTAATTCAGCTAGTTACGGGCGCATCACTTTCAAGAACAGGGTTGGAGGGTTGTTTTTAACTCTTGTTAAAAGCACTTTGAGTTGCGTATTTTGTCTGAAAAGTGCTACGTGAATAGAGATTAATCGATTGGTTGAAGAGTAAGTTGTGCAAAACGTACTGATACAGTTGGACATTGAAAACTTCAGAGAAGTCGAAATTAGTTCACCACTAAATATTGAAGCGCATTCTAAGTTCATCCTGAAATTTCACCTCAAAGTCAAATATCCCTAACTTTGGGTGAATACGGTAGTGTAGGTTTATATACACTAGATAGCTGTTGTATAAATGAACAGTGAAGGGTATGAATAATGATGGATTGTTGGTCGTCTCCTACCTTATTCTTATGATGTATGCCTTCTTCTTTAATCTGCAACACAAGGAAACAATGCTTTTACCAGCCATAAGAGCCTCAACCATATCGATGTCCCGAGCTTACTAGAAAGTTGTATTTTTTGTGTGGGTGGGTTTTTTTTCCAAATAAAAAAAACAAATTCTCACTCGCTCTTGATGCAAACCTCAAATTCTCTCTCAGGGTCCCAAATGACCAGGTCAGCGTCGTAGCCCGGTGCCAGGCTGCCCTTCTGCTGGCCAAGGCCGCACAGCCGAGCCGTGTTCTGGCACAGGAGGCGCACCGCGTCCCCGAACTGAAAGCCCTTCTGACTGGCCAAGCTCCAGAACAGAGGCAAGCCTGACCAATAACAAACAAAGTCATAAACGTTTGGTCTTATGATACTTATTTATAACCTTGGAGTGGTTTATGACAAATCATGTAAGTTATGGACAAAAAACTAAAATGTGACTTTTTACTGAGGGGGGGGTATTTTTTTTTCTTTACCTTATTGTAGTTGTGGTGTCATAAATCATACACAGGTCATAAATCACATTGGGGTCATAAATAATTATATTTATTGAAACTATTTTTTTAAGGTTGCATGGCTTCTAAAATGCATCTGTTGCTGTTATTACCAAACTGGAGCGACGAGATTCCCCCCCAGGCCTGAGTGAAGTCTCCAGAGTCCAATTTCTTAAGGTCAGCCGTGCAAGGGGAGTGGTCCGACACCACCATGTCTATGTGGCCCGCCTTCAGCGCTGCCCACAACTGATCCTGCGGGACAAAGTAATCATTTACATTGTGAGTCCAGTACCCCTCCCCGCCACCCCCACCACACACACACGTACACACACAAATATCTTTATAAATTTTGTAATAAGTGACAGAACCAACACATGAAAACAAATCATCACCTTGTGTATTGATGTGGTTCAAATACTGAGTGCAGATGACCAACAGAGCATAACATGGACTAAACACAAAAAGGAGAAAGAAGCTGAAGAAAAAGGAAGAAGAGGGAAAACTAAAGAGAAGACAAATGAGGAGGAGCGGGAGAAGATGGTGTGCAATGAAAAAGTAGGAAAGGGAAAGGGAAAAGGAAGACAGCAGGACAAGACAAAGGGGAAAAAAAGGAAAAAAGAAGAGGGGAAAGAAGGTGAGTAACAATGACATTCTGCTTTCGACCTGGTTGTGAGCCGATCTGATTGGTGGGCAACACTTGAACTGCGTGGCCCCCGCTGGTACGTTTTCTGCACTCAAGCTCAGGTAGTGGTGGGTGGTCTCCACCGTTAGGGAGGCCCCACCCTTCTTGGCTTCTTGGATGACAGGCAGTGCCTGGGATGAAGACAAGTGGACCACATGGCAGCGCACCCTAAAGCACAAAACACACACATTATATGTTAGCATTAAGCTAGCAGACATTTGTTTTTAGTGATTGGGTGAAGTTCTGGTGCTTCAATTTTAAATGTTCAATTTTATTCCTTATGTCAGTTTTACAATAAACTTCAACTAAGAGTCACAAATAAAGAGCTTAAAGCGAGCATGCGTCGCTTTTTTTTTTTTTTAAATAGTGGCCTCTCTATACTGCAGGTGGGTCGAGAATGAATCCCCGCGATAAATGGGAGTTCAGTGTTTCTGAGTGTCAAAGTGATCAGCTCACTGGTACTCGATGCAGAGTTGTATCACACTGCGGATGGCTTCCACCTCCATGATGTCAGGTCTGGACTGCAGGAAGGTGTCATATTGCTGAGGGTCTGATGTGGACACAAGTCAACTCAATAAATCCACATTGACGGGTATTGCTAGAAAATAGTTGCGCAATATGCTGGCAAGATAGGCAACTACTGAGCCAATACCTAGCTAGATAGAGCGTTAGTTGACATGCTAGCTGGAATTAAGGTAGATAGCGAGATTGATTGGTAGCTAAACTAGCTAAATAGATGGGTAAGTAACTAGAAGGCTAGATAGATGGCTTGGTGCCAGTTAGCGTGTTTGCTAGATAGATAAGTAAGTGTAAAGACTGTTAGGTGGATCGCTGTTTGGTGGGTAGATAGGTAGCTGCCATGCTAACTAGATGAGTAAGCGATATGTCCACTGGCTGCAATAGAATAGAATGTTACCGCCATTGCTCTCATTGGTCAGTTGGACTTCCTTCTCAGCGTGAAACTAAAGGAGACAAAGAAGATTCAGCTGGTGACCCTTCAAGAATAAAGCTTTGTTTTCATGATGACGTGCTTGCTAACTGTGTGACTAAAATACAGGTGTCATGTTGTCGATTTCGATGGCTAATGCTACCTGTATGCAAAATACAGTTGCACTGTGGTTGTCATAGCTAACTAAAGCTAACTGTGACTAAAGCTAACACTAACTGTGTAAAACAGTGGTGTCATTCGTTTACGCTAGCTGGCGAAAGTTAACTGTATATGTAAAATTGTTTGGGCAGTGGTTGTGCCAGCTGATGAGCACCATACCAGTAGGACAGTTCCTGTTCCTCTCAGCTGCTCCAAGGCGGCAAGCAGGTCTCCGTGGCTCACGTGAGGGAACTCATCCACGCCACTCTGGATCAGGAAGCACTTGAAGCCAGCTACTCCGGCCTGGATCATGGGCTGAAGTTCTAGCTTTAAGCAGAAAGTTTGATACTCTGGGTTATATTGTTGCAGACGGCGCATGGGGACCGGGGCTTATCTTGAATTTCATAAAGGTACAAGCTTTTGCATGTTTGGCAATTTGATAGATCACACTGCGCCATGTTGGGTGTTCCGACTTTACCTGATTGCCAGGAATCACGCCACCCCAAAAGGCTGTGTCCACGAAGCATTTACCCGAGGTCTCGCGCAACTTCGCCTGTAAATTAGCCAGCGTGGTGGTGGGAGGGATGCTGTTTCTGGAACAAATGGATTATGTACTGTTTTAGGTACAGGGTCAGCTAACTAGCAATCAACTAGGTAAACTGAGGTACAGTATCTATCCAGCTGGCTATTTAGCCAGCATTCCACATGCCCAATTTCTGACCTACTTAGACAGGCTAGATAAACGGGTAGGTGACTCACAACGGCATGTCCACAATGGTAGTGATGCCTCCCGCTGCCGCCGCCCTGGTGGCTGTCCAGAACCCTTCCCAGGAGGTGCGTCCCGGCTCGTTGACGTGGACGTGACAGTCCACGATTCCTGGCATCACTACACTATCGCCTGCATCCAACACCTGCAGACAAGGCAACAGAGTTAATTGGACACATACCCGGCCTGCCAGCATGTCAGCGATCTGCTTAATTCAGAACCAAGTCAGCTATACCAAGCACACAAGCAAGTTTTTTTATGTATGACCTAACACTGTACCGTGTCCCCTACCTATCTAGCTAACATGACACCAACTATCAAGGTAGAGAGGCATACCTGACTCGAAAGCTAGCAAACATGCCAAGCTCCTACCAAGCTTTCTTGCAACCTCACCAGCTACCCACCAACCTGCTGATAACTTTCTAGCTACCAAGTACCGGTGTGTCACCGAGAAAATTAACAAGACACCTACCTATCTCTCTTGCAAGCAGTATTACATTCTTTAACAGTTTGATCTTACCTCCACACCCTCTGTAACTTCCCCACTCGAAAGCACCTGGTGGATTTTACCATCTCGTATTAGGATGACGGCAGGGCCAACTTGTTGGTTACCCAGAAACACCCTGGTGCTCTTCACCGCCGACACAGTAGATCCTAGCTCCATGTCTGCCTTCATTGTCTGTGAAGCTGAAAAACATTCCAAAGTGGGACACTCGTGTTCCTTCGAGCATATCCCCCCGCCTGCCCTCTAAAACGGTTCAAAGGATCAGCACTGCTGAGTCATCACCATGTGACAATTATTTAAACAATCCGCACAAAAACAAAATGCTATGTCCCACTAAGGGACTAAAAACATTTTACTCTATTTTTAACACATGCTACAGTCTTTTTTTAACTCCAAAGTTATGTTACTAACTACTATCTATCCATCTTATCTCTCTATGCATGTATCGAATGATCTTCTGTGTATGTATCGAACGACCAAGCCAGGTAGCCCCTACCTATCTCACATCATTTTCCATTTGGCAAAGCCGAGCATTTAGGAGTAGAGACGCTTGCCCTAAAAGTTTGAAACGTTATGGTAATTTTGATGCATTGACTTGGAAAACCCGTCTGAATTTCAGCCTACACGAGCTTATCGGTAGGTATTTATAAATGGCACTTGTCTGTCAATCGAACAAGGGGTTCCCCGAGTAGGAGACAAAACGAAAGTGTTACCGAGCTATGTTGAGAAATAATGACGGTGTACTGTTTTACGGCCAGATTGCTACAGGAAATGTCACACAAAAACATTCCCCAAAAAAGCATTTTTTTTCGACATAAAACATTTAATTTGGGAGCATGGTGATTGACTGGTTGGCATGCCTGCCTTATAATACAGAGATGCAGGGTTCGAGTCCGGCTCCGGCCTTCCTGTGTGGAGTTTGCATGTTCTTCCTCTGCCTGCGTGGGTTGGGTTTTCTCCAGGTACTCCAGTTTCCTCCCACATTCCAAAAACATGCATGGCATGTTAATGGAACACTAAATTGTCCCCACCTACTGCCTGAAGACAGCTGGGATCGGTTCCAGCACGCCTATATGAGGATAAGCGGATTAGAAAATGGATGGATGGATGGAACACATTCAATTTCTCTGAAGTCTTGTCATTTGATTTTCGAAATTCTTCGTGCATCGTTTAAGTGGCCATCCCACCCATACTAAGCATGTTGGCAGCCTGTCATGTTTGGAAATTCTTGCTATTTTAAGCAACCTATGTAACTGCATGCCTATCTAGCTGGCATGTCACCAACTGAGCTATCCAAAAACCTGGACAGTGACCCACGAGCTGTCTCGGTCGCCTTTCAGCTACCTAGCTAGTAGTGTAGCTATCAAGTAATGTAGCTATCACGGACGCGTTCAGTTAACATTAGAGGACGCATTTGTTTCGGAAATGTCAACGAGAACATAAAAACAATGGATTTAACATTAAAACAAAAATCCGAATTGGGCATCACGCCCTGCAGCGTGAACAAAGCCTGTTTGACCGCGACATCTAGCTGCAAGGATGAAAACTACATGTAAATGTAATAGTCTGCACGTCGCCCTTACTTCGGTGGGCTGCTTTCAGCTTTGAAATCCGCAGAATCGCGGATCCTTGCGGGGACTGCCTCGTGCCTGCCTCCCTAAATCTCTATTCCGCTAGTACGTGACCTACCTATCTATCGAGAAACCACCCTACCTACCTACGTGTGTCTACTGATTTAAGTATAGTTCTGTCATTTTTTTTTTATTACGAGACAATCTATTAATGTTAATAATCCCGAGTTGTAGTTAAAATGTTTGGGAGGGAAAAATGGGTGAAAAAAGGGACTACTGTATTTCTTCTTGAAACTTGAGACCTGTTGTTTCTTTATTGAAATTAGCAAGTACAATTGCCCTAATCTCTCACATTTGATTGTTTTGGCGCGTTGATAATTCAAAAAGTTCTGTACATTCTGTACTTCCGTTGGCTGCGATGACTTGCCAATAAGCAGAAGTTCAGTTAGTACGCAAGTTTAATTTTGCAATAGTTTACTCAAGTATTCAAATTCAATTGTGCCTGTAAAATATTTTCAAACTAAGTGCACGGTCGTAGTTAATTTTGTTGTTCGTGTGTGTATCCAGAAATGTTATATCGTATTGACAAACTACATTTAACATAAATCATACTCATTTCAAACACCATTCATGGCGCTAATCTTTGTTCCATACAGAAAAATTTAGTCAATTCGTTTGTTTAGCTTTGCATTCTCTGCGACGTTATTTATTTACTATAAACATAATATTTACTATAAACATTTTTACATTCCAACAACTTATTTTATGTTAGTTTAAGTTGCATTGATTCCTCTTCCAGTGATGTCATGACGCAAATCTCGATGCGTCACGTGACTGTTTTGATTACGTAATGCACCGGATGCAGCACGACCGGGGCGAGGAAGCGATGGATGGGCGGATGTCTCGCTAGAAAAAAAATCTAAGAATGGAATAGCGAGAGGCAGTTTACTTTTGACGATTGTCCTCGATTACCCGCATCATTCATTATCATCTTCATCACTCAAGCAGGGATGGCTGGCCCGGAGCAGCAGAAGCAGCATCAGCAGCAGGTGGAGGAGAAGGCCGAGCACATCGATGACGCCGAGATGGCGCTGCAGGGCATCAACATGCTGCTCAACAACGGCTTTAAGGAGAGCGACGAGCTCTTCAGGAGATACAGGTAACGTCCACGCTCATGCCTGGGGATGTCTGTGCGCGTTTGTGTTAGCAAATAGATGCGGTGAACCGGTTGAATGTAAAGTCGACGTCGTGACGTCACATCCCGAAGTGCGTACGTCAGTGGGTGAGGCATTTTTGTGTGCGTCTTTAAAGTTAACCGTTTTTCTATGTAATAACAACAACAACAAAATATCTTGATAAAGTAAATCTCAGCTTTACAAATGCCCCACCTGCATGAGACTTGTTCTTTCGACACCTACCGTGGCACATGCTATCTAGTACGTCATCTTGACAGATACCATAGCTGTGGTAAAGACATCGACCATGATACATAGTAAAATCAGCTTTACAGGTGCCAAAAGCCAAGCCTGGAGGAAGGGCATGCACCACTACACATAGTTGTATCAAGAGTTGTAAAGTTTAGCTTAACAGATAACAGGTATTTAACTGCTAAAGACGCTAAAGACTAAAGACGCCCTCTGCAACGTACCATAAGATGGAATTGGTTGTCGTAGTTTTCAGCTTCAGCGTTCACTGCGGTGTGCCTTCACTTGTGTTCCCTCTGCAGGAGTCAAAGTCCGCTGATGAGCTTCGGTGCAAGTTTTGTGAGCTTCTTGGTGAGTGCAAACATTTGGCTGACTGGAATGTGGATAGGTAGTTATTTATTTTTTAACTTAGGTTGTTACTTAGTTATTAGACACCATTTGTTTTTAGCCTGATAGTTAATTAGGAACTGTTCCATCTGTTCTGCTTGACACTCTGGGCGTACTGCGTCCATAGATGGAGCGCCTAGAGGGGGTGTCCAACCAGTTGGTCGTGATCGACCGGTAGCCTGTAGACTGGTCCTAAGTCGATTGCGAGTGTTGTGGGAGGAAATGGAATGTGTCTGTGTGTGTGTTATTAATATGATATATTTTTGTGTGAGTGTACACTGCACCCTAAGCATTCTGCATCACCAGAAGTTGTTCGTGGTCAACAGTCTGCAGTTGCAGCTTGCGATCAGAGCCATATTTCAATATCATTTTTTTTTTTAAATTCTCATTCAAAGTGTGTTCCATCTGCAATTGACCGATGGACCGAGCGGTTCACCTCACATAACGTCAGCTTTACCCTGTTTTCGCAATTAGCCTTTCTTGACCAAATGACCTGTAAGGATTTGTTTACTTGTGTAGTGCTCAGAGAGGGCTTCGGCTTTTGCCACCCGGAAGTACTGTACGTGTGACGTCATGGTGAAACGGTCGATTGAGTTGTGTTGAATTGTTTTCAGAATGCCATGATGACATTCGAGGAGGAGAAGATGCAGACAGCGTGCGACGACCTGAAGACCACCGAAAAGCTGTGTGAGAGCGACAGCGTCGGCGTACTGGAAACCATCAGAAACAAGATTAAGAAGAGTGTCAGTGTATATATATTATCTTTCAGACCCACCCATGAAACTCTTGACATATGGAGATTTTTACTTTATAGTGTATGTAGTTTTACCCCTCCAACCCGCTTTAAACAGTTGAATGTAATGCTAGGAGTAGCAACACATAAAAAAATAACATAAACCACGATAATAACACGCAAGATAATGGACTCGAATGTTCTCTGGGTGTACAGATGGACTCTCAGAGGTCCGGCGTGGTGGTGGTAGACCGTCTGCAAAGACAGATCATTGTGGCCGACTGTCAGGTTTACTTGGCCGTGCTTTCCTTCGTCAAGCAGGAACTCTCAGGTCAGTTCCATACTTTCCGGCACGCCTGTGGTGTGGAATAGTTACATAGCTCATTAGAGTTTGTTCGAACAACAAGAATCATCTTTGTTGTAATTTGTTAGTTAGGAATAGTTGTAGGAGTAGCTAGTTAGGAATTTGAGTTTATATAGGTTGCTTGTTAGCTGGTAGTTAATTAGGGTTAGGGTTTGCTAGTTTATTCGTTAATAAGGTAGTAGGTTGTTATGATGTGTTAGCTCGCCAGTAGGTAACTTCTTTGGTAAGTAGTTAATTTTTTTTTTAGGTCGCTAATAGTTTGCTTGTTAGACAACTAGCCATCAATTTAGTTGTCTAATAGTACATGCGTCCATTATCCGAGCCGGTTAACCCCACGAGGGTCACGGGCAGTAGGTGGGGTACACCCTAAACTGGTTGCCAGCCAGTTGTAGGTGTCGAGTAGTTTGTCAAGTAATTAGCCAGTCAGTTAGCTTGCTGGTTATTTAATTTGCTTGTTGTTTTTTAACTGTTGTTTGTTATTTAGGTAGCTAATTAGCTCGCAGTTCATGATACTGTATACTCAACTCAACTTTATTTCTGGAGCACTTAAAAAAATGCAGCTGCAACCAGTTAGTCAGTTAGTTTTTATGAGCAAGCGAGTCAGTTATTTGTTTTGTTTGTTAGTTATCTCGCAGATTGTTTGTTAGCTCTTATGAGTTTGTGAGTTACTTTGCGAGTGAGTAGTTCTCTACTGAGAGCTGTTTTTGTGCCTTTCTTGAGAATGTTTGCTTCATAAATTGAGTATTTTGTGGCGAGACAGCATACATTAAAGGCGGCTGGATCCTCCGCAAGGCGTGGAAGATGTACAACAAATGTCACAGCGACATCAGCCAGCTGCAGGCCGCTTGCCAGCAGACCACCACCGAGCCCACCACCACTACCACCACCATGCCCGACAACGCCAACCACAATAAGGTGGAGAGCGGCGTAACGACCGAGGCCCTGGACCGCCTGAAGGGTTCGGTGAGCTTCGGTTACGGCCTGTTCCATCTGTGCATCTCCATGGTACCCCCGCACCTTCTCAAGATCATCAACCTGCTGGGCTTTCCCGGAGACCGCCTCCAAGGCCTCGCCGCTCTCGCCTATGCCAGCGAAAGCAAAGACATGAAGGCACCCCTAGCTACGTGAGTACATCACATACAGGTAGCTCTTAATGTATGATACTGTATACTCAACTCAACTTTATTTCTGGAGCACTTAAAAAAATGCAGCTGCAACCAGTTAGTCAGTTAGTTTTTATGAGCAAGCGAGTCAGTTATTTGTTTTGTTTGTTAGTTATCTCGCAGATTGTTTGTTAGCTCTTATGAGTTTGTGAGTTACTTTGCGAGTGAGTAGTTCTCTACTGAGAGCTGTTTTTGTGCCTTTCTTGAGAATGTTTGCTTCATAAATTGAGTATTTTGTGGCGAGACAGCATACATTAAAGGCGGCTGGATCCTCCGCAAGGCGTGGAAGATGTACAACAAATGTCACAGCGACATCAGCCAGCTGCAGGCCGCTTGCCAGCAGACCACCACCGAGCCCACCACCACTACCACCACCATGCCCGACAACGCCAACCACAATAAGGTGGAGAGCGGCGTAACGACCGAGGCCCTGGACCGCCTGAAGGGTTCGGTGAGCTTCGGTTACGGCCTGTTCCATCTGTGCATCTCCATGGTACCCCCGCACCTTCTCAAGATCATCAACCTGCTGGGCTTTCCCGGAGACCGCCTCCAAGGCCTCGCCGCTCTCGCCTATGCCAGCGAAAGCAAAGACATGAAGGCACCCCTAGCTACGTGAGTACATCACATACAGGTAGCTCTTAATGTTTTTTTTTTTTCTAATGATGCAGTTATGTGGGATCTTGCAGGTTGGCCCTATTGTGGTACCACACGGTTGTGTTGCCCTTCTTTGCGCTCGACGGGTGCGATTCTCACGCTGGCCTGACAGAGGCCAAAGAGATCCTGCACAGGAAGTCGCTGGTCTACCCAAATTCCTCCCTCTTCATCTTCTTCAAGGGGCGCGTACACAGGCTGGAGGTAGGGGCTGCCGGCAATATGCTGCATTCAAGGAACGTGGGAAGTCTTGAGTTTTTCGGGAAAACAGTACCGGAACGCCACAAGACAGGTTTGCCGGGGGTCAAAGTGTTTTGAAGAACAAAACAAAGCCAAAAAAGAAATGAACACGGTAGCTACGGGTACTATGTGAGCGGGTTAAATCCGACTTCCCACTTTTCTGGAATGCAGCACTAGATAGGTTGTTCGATAGGCATGTCAGCAAGTTAGCTTGTTCTCTATCTCCAATAGTTTTTGTAAGGTGGAGAGATGTTGGAGGGTGGCTAAGTCCGTATCTGGCAAGGAAACGAGGCGGTCATGTCAGAAGGGAAGATGAGTAGGTGGGAAGCAAGCAAACAAGCATGATAGATAGCGTGTTGAATTACTGGGTTGTTAGCTGGATAGGTGTCTTAGTAGCTGGCAAGGCTGCTAGGTAGGCATGTTGCGCGTACCTCAGTAGATTTTTAACACGGGTAGTTTTTACCAAGCAAGTTTGTGAGATGTTGATGAGATAGCTAGAGAGCAGGTACTGTCGGTATTTAGCTTGCTTGCTGGACATAGTGATTAAAAAAGACTGCAGTGAGGCCTTCATGATCATGTGGGTGTTTTATGTATCCTTAGTGTCACATCAACAGCGCTCTGGCCTGCTTCAACGACGCACTGGAACTGGCTTCCGGCCAAAGAGAAATACAGCACGTGTGTCTGTACGAGATCGGTACGTTTGCAACTCGCCGGGTGTGGCGCGACTCGTCGGGGCTTTACACTGCTAGATTGTTTCAATCTGTCTTGTCAGGCTGGTGCAGCATGATCGAGATGAACTTCGAGGATGCTCACCAGTCCTTTGAGAGACTGAAGAATGAGTCAAGATGGTCGCAGTGCTACTATGCTTACTTGACAGGAGGTGGGATGCTCCCTCCTAGCGCAGGAATTTGCATCGTACCATTGCTGGGTTTGTTTTCATCTCGGTCTTCTTCTTTAGTGTGTCAGGGAGCCTCGGGTGACCTGGACGGCGCCAGTGGCGTCTTCAAAGACGTGCAGAAGCTGTTCAAGAGGAAAAATAACCAGATAGAGCAGTTTGCTGTTAAACGGGTATGCGTTCTCAAAAAATGTGTTTACCCTCCCTCTTTGTTGTGTTGTTGTATCTTTGATGTGTGTCTGTGGTATGTGTGTGTCTTTTTTTCTTTGTGTGTACCTTTTTAATGTGTCTCTGATTTTGTGTCTTCACTGAGTCTTTTATGTGTGTTTGATGCATGGTTTTTGATGAGTTTCTTGGTGTGTGACTTTGACATGGTCCTGCGGTGCGAGTTTGGTTAATTTGGGTGTGTCTTTGATGCATGCATGCAGGCTGAGCGTTTGAGAAAGATCCCCCTCAGCAGAGAGCTTTGCATCCTGGGCGTCATCGAGGTGTTGTACCTGTGGAAAGCACTTCCCAACTGCTCCTCCTCCAAGCTGCAGGTCATGAACCAAGGTACAAAAGTGATGGTCTTGCGATAGGTATGACGAAGCCGTGAGTTGCGGAGTTCGATGTTCAGGAATCCTCTAGAAATTCACGAGATTATGTCAAAATAGGTAGCTGATGAATCTCCCTGGAGAT
Source organism: Hippocampus comes (assembly GCF_001891065.2). Taxonomy (NCBI): domain Eukaryota; kingdom Metazoa; phylum Chordata; class Actinopteri; order Syngnathiformes; family Syngnathidae; genus Hippocampus; species Hippocampus comes. Next base: position 6,530,757 of record NW_017806175.1, on the reverse strand, counting down.
TGATGAGGGTGTTCATGTCACGAGTGCACAGCATGAGCCGAGTTGACAACTGAAGAGCAGAGCTGGGATCGATTTCTTGATCTGTATTGTTGGTTCAGTGCTGCAGCGTCTTGATGAGGCGTCGTGCCGCGGCTTGAAACATCTCCTGCTGGGTGCCGTCCACAAATGTCACGGCAACACCAGGGATGCCGTCCAGGTAACTGAACAGCGTCTAACCATGACCCTACATGGTGTTTATCGTGGGACATTTTTGTGCAGTCCTTCCAAATGGCAGCCAGAGATGAGTACGGACGTCAGACGAATTCATACGTTCAGCCGTACGCCGTCTACGAGTTGGGCTGCGTGCTGTTAGCCAAACCCGAGGTCAGTCCAGTTCTCTTCTGCCTCTTTTTTAAAGGGAAATTTAAGTCAAACATTTTCTGTGCAATATGTTCTATGGGCCATCACCAATTTAAACACGAAACATGGAGTTCTTCTTGTTTATTTCTGACAACAGTTAGAACAGTCACTGTGCAACTAAGAATTTAAGTACAAAATAAAACACAAACAACTCACTCTGATTTAGTATTCATTTGGAGTCAATAAAAGTGAAAAACAATAAACTGACAACTCTTGAGTTTTAGTCTTTGTTCAAAATAAATTCAAGTGGAAAATAATACAGGTTCAACTGTTAGTGTTCAGCATGGGACTATAAAGTTGGAAAATAGGGCTGGGCGATACAGTTGAAAAATGTATCATTACTTTTTAACGCTCGTAACAAGATATTGAAATTATTTTATCAAAATGCTACTTGTGTTGGGTCTCCAATGAGGGATACATACATTTACTGCAGATTAAAAGCAGGTATCTCCAATTTTCTTTTCTGTTTTTATCCTAAACACGAAAAAGTTTTCTGATCAAAAGAATAGTGATAATAATTTAATGTTTTTGGACATGTGCTGTTTTCTAACATTAATTTTGTGTTCCCACCAATCAGACGGTGGGCAAGGGGAGATCTTTCCTACTTCAAGCAAAGGTAAAAATGATCATCGAAATCTGTTCTTTGAATTTTTAATGTTTTATTTAATCTGCTGCTGCTGAGTGAGCACGCAGACTTAGCATTACAGCCTAACATGATAGTTATTTGAATTCTCGATTTGTGGTTCCAGGAGGATTTCACAGGCTATGACTTTGAGAACAGGCTACATGTGCGCATCCATTCGGCGTTAGCCTCTCTGAAGGAACTCGTGCCTCAGTGACTCCAGAGAGGGTTGATGTTAGCCTTTTTACACCATCTTGTAACCAACGGACTGGGACTCTTAAGGGAAACCTCCAGACCCGATGTAAACGATTTTGGGAAAAAAATGCACTTGTTTACCTAGCGTACCATATTAAGATATCAGGTGCCGGATGCAGGAAATTTAAGTCAGTGCACACAAGTACTGTATATTTGTCCCACTTACAACAAATGGTGCCACGTTTTGACAGGATTTTTGTTGGTGTAAAAATGCATTCACCCGCAGTATGATTTAGCTCATCACAAGCACCACCTGTGTATGACATTACGATATTGGATGTCGGATGCAAGGAAACAAAGTCAATGCATACACAGAAATTTGTGGCGTTGGCATCAAATGTGATTTTAATGAAATTTTTCTCACAGAAATGTTTTTAAAAAAACAGTTTTAAGAGAATTTTTGTCTGTGTAAGAATGCATTCACCTGTTGTGAATTTGTTTCTTCAGCCTGTCACGACCACCCTCAGTGTACAATGCTAAGGAATTTGGTGCCGGATGCAGGAAAATGAAGTCAACAAATAGGTCCCATTCACAAAAAATAGGTCCACACATGTTTTTTTAAAAGACAGTTTTAACAAAATAATTTTCCACATAAAATTTTGTCTGTGTTTTGCGAAGTATGATTCAGACGGTCTGGCACTGCTTTAATTCATGCAGTTAAAAACAAAAAGATACTTGAGCTCCACTTTTTTTTTTCCTTTTACTTGACGCATAGAATTAAAAAAAAAAACATTTTCTTTTTAAAACTTAAGAAATTTGGAGTTACTTGTTTTTCGCCGGAAAACAACATTATCACAATACAAGTACTGTATGTTTAAAAATAATCACATACTTTGTCATTGACAGAAATCATATATGTTGTATAATCACAATTATTAATTAATCAAGAAAATATCGTAAGGATACATTTGATTTACAACGCACAATTCTATGTTTTTTCAACAAATAGCAATGATGAAAAATACATGTAGATGAAAGGCCAAAATATCTTGAAAAATATGTTTGGTTTTGTTTGTTTTTTTTTTCTTTAAATCCTTGTGATGGCCTAGTCCAGGAACAACTATGTTGAAAATGTTAAACCCTTAAGCGTAATCATTTCAACACAAACCAAGCCAAAGCGTTTTTGTTGCCAAAGGCTAACCAGCTAGCTATTAGCTAGTTGAATCCACAGTGTTTCGTGGTGGGCTTGCTAACTTGATGAAGTGAACTTATTCAGCTGACTCAGCACAGTCAAGAAACAACCCAATCACCCGAGTCCATGGGTTTACAGCGAGCCCTCTAACTCGAGTAAGTGGACCGATACGACTGAATCGCTTCAGTCAGCCAACTTGAGTCAGTAAACTGATACAACCGAATCATCTAAGTTTGCTATCTCAAGTCAGAGAACCAACATGAGACAATCGTTTTAGTCTCCAGTGTTCCAGATTATTCACCTGAGTTGACTATCGATTCACTGAGCCGATGCTTCATTGTGAAACTGCGATGTTTACGGCAACTCAACTAACTTGAGTCAGTGGCCAAATAGAACCAAATCATCCGAGGCTGCGAGTCAGTGAAGCGGTAAAACTGAAACCTTGCGAGTGCAGAATTTCCACCAACCAGATTCAGCAACCCAAATCAACCGAGTCACCTAACTCAAGTTAGTTCATCGATAGAATTGAATCACATGAGTCAGCGGTGTTTTTGGCGATTTATTTTATTTTACTCGGGTCACTGAACCGATACAAAAGAATCATTTGAATCTGTGGTGTTTCCCAATGAGTCCGCTCACTGGAGTTAGTAAACGATCCGATCCGCTAACTTGACTCTGACTGAATGACTCAATATGACCCAATCAACTCAGGCGTTTTCGATCTGACTCATGACGCCAGTATTTTAGTGTCCTCTATGCATGGCATACCAGGTACATGAAAGTGACTTTAAATCTTCAACGTACCTGCATGTCCAAATTAAGCAAATCTGACTTGAAAGGTGCTGGTAAATAATGTTGACTTTGCATACTGTCCTGATAGTGACCATTTACAGTACATCTGTTTATTGCACCATGTGTCATGTTGTGCGTCTACTTTAATTCAACTTAAAAAAAAAAAAGGAACCATTTTAGTGAGGCGACCCCAAGAAAATGTAAGTAATGGCCGTTATTGTGTTTGTTTTTCCTCACCTCTTTGTTGTGTGATGAATGTGGAGGACTGTGAGTGGTCCACTAATGTTCAGATCTATGTTTAAGTTCAAATGTCACTAAACTCGACAATAAAACCACTTTTCCCTCAATCCAAACAACTACTGCTGTGTTTTCTTGTGTAGCTGTGTGCAGTCTTCTTTATATTCTTCAATCTTTCCATTGTGATCTCGATGTTTCTGTCTTTCCTTCCTCTCTTCCTCCCTTTTCCTTACTCCATCCTCCCTTGCTTCATTCTTTCTTCATCCTTCCTAACTACCCTTCTCTCTTTCCTAATTCACTTTCACACTGTGCTTGTTCCCTTCCCCCTTTACTTCCTGAATTTCTTACAATTGTAATGCTTCCTAACATCCATCCCTTTTACTAACTTCCACTATTGCACCCTTTTCTTTCCCCAAGGCCTTTCTTTCACACATCCTTCCTCCCTTCACTCCTTCTCCCTCCTCTCTTCACTTCTTACACACAAAATCTCTTACCACCATCCTTGTTCCCTTTTCTTCGTCCTCCATCCTCCCAAGATACCTTCCATCCGTCCTTCTTTCCTTCCTTTCATCCACCCTTGAGGCCTCCCATCATTCTTTCCTTTTTCCCCAATTCCTCCCTTATATACATCCTCGTTTTCCTTCTTTCTTTTGGTCCTTTGATATTGTCCTCACTCCTTCCTGATCTCCTTTCTTCCTTCCCTCACTCCTCCCAATCTTTCTTTCACACCATCCTTGTTCCCTGCCCTCCTCCTATCCTCTCATGACCTCGTATCCTTCAATCCACCCTTGCTACTTTCCACTCTTCATCCCTACCTTCCTTCCATCCTTTCTCTCCTCTCACATCCCCTTCTCCATCGCGCCCTCCCTCTCCCCTACTCTCCGCCCTTCTTTCCTTAATCAAGTACGTTTCAAAAGTGTATAGTGCCTTTTGTCCCACCCTATTGTAGTACCACAATGACATCTGAACAAAGAGAACTGTACGTCACACTTCGCAGGAGGGAAACAACTGGTCTAAATAATTTAAGATAGTCCCACCACTGTGTTTAGACATGGCAGAATAGAGATAGAAGTACCCGTAGGGGGCGCTCTTAACCTGCCTATTCACTGTACTGTATTAGGTACAAGCTGGGTGGCAAAATAGGTAGGCTACTAATGAAGATGACATGCTCCCAAGTCATTTGAATGGAAAATCATTATCATCACCCATCTGTTGGTCTCTACTTGATCATAAATGTCCATCTTAAGAGATACATATTTCGATAGTTGTCATACATTTGACGAACTTAATGTGATAGATGCGCGTGAGCGCTTTCGCTCATTAGGATGAGCAGCTTAGTTCAAAGGTCTTAATCAAATCAATGACCTGATGGCATAGACATCACTATCAATGCGTGTACTTGTGCACGGAACCTGATATGTTAGGAAAAATACTGTAGATAGCGAGGGCTACATAAATAACTAGGTAGGTGGTTAGCTACCAGGTAGGTTGTTAAACGTTGCCCCCTACCTACCTACTAGGGAACCTAGCTCTCAGCTAAATCACTTTCCTGTCTCACTCCCACGTTTCATACCTACTGACTTAGCTTTTCGCTATTCGGCTAACTATTTAGTGAGCCTTTTGCCTATCTACCTGTCTTAGCAACTTATTTTGCATGTCGTTAAGTACATAATTAGCAACCTAACTGGGAGCTAATCAACAACGAGTAACTAGTTTGGGTGTCACTTCGCTGGCTTTTGCAGAAACCATTTTGCTGAGTCAAAAATTTTATATATATATATATATGTGTATGCACGCCTTCATTGTCTCGGTAAATAAAAATATTCCTTAGTTTTTGGTATGACGTCAAGCATCGGATAGGTGCACTTCCTCCTCCCTTTTGGCTCTTCCTCCTATCGTCCATCTTCCCACACCGCGCTGTTCCGACCACTGCATTGATGCTGTTACCTCCCTCGGCGATGACGTCACCGCCCCGTGGTTCGGTACAGCATCCTCCTCCGACACAACCATTTTGGACACCACCATCCACTCCAGACCCAAGCCTGCAGGTCAGCGGCCCCCACGGCCACCGCCTACCCCGAAAAGGCACCTCCTTTCACGGGTCGACAGAGGACACCGAGTCCTTCCGTCTTGATGGAGACTGGTCGTAGGCGGGAAGGATCCAATTGAAAATACGACTGAGGTCCACAAACACGGTGCTAACGTCACGTATGTACTATTTTATAAATATTTTGCTTTTATCCTACACAATTTGTCCGTTTTGGCGTTTGTGTGCGTTTGCGTGTGTGAGTGAGTGAGTGTGTTTTAAATCCCACCGACGTGGACTCAGGGTGCGGCCATTGAGTAGACAGCCACTGCCTCCCACGGGACACTTATCATGTTTACACGTTATTCTATAATATTAATGTATGTAACATTAACACAGTTCAGAGGAATTTAGACGAATCAACTATGTTTACACAATTACATTAATTGAAGTGTAATTTCTTCTCCACATGACATTTCTATGCTGTTTATTTGTCAGAATTGTGCTAATTTCTGTCAAAATGTTACATCTTGGGAGGGACATGAGGTGTAGCCTTTTGTCATCAGCAGCTCGGTGACCGCCCTGACTGGCCTGCATCGTTATTACTGGCGCAAAACGTACAGAAAAATCATACAAATTACATCTTTTGGTATAGAAAATGCACTGAATTATTGCTTGTGTGTGTGTGTGTGGGGGGGGGGGGGGGGCTACACTATACTTGCCATCTGACTGACAAAGAAGATGCCACACTTAACAGCCTGAATGAGTGGCACATGATATTCATTTAGGTGGTACTTGGCAAAGGCGGCAACCCCGATGACTCAGCAAAAACAGAGCATGACGCACCAGTATACCTTAGTAGACCTCATTTCTGACAGCATCAAGGGAGTAGCCCTGCAAGTGTGCCCATTTGGCGAAATAACACCCAAATGGAAAAGAGAGCGAAACTTCGTGTGAAGTAAGCGGACGCCTTCGAGGCAGAAAACACCCAAGCGGTGTCCAATTACTTTGATCTACCCAGCGTTTCAGTGTCCAATCTTCTTATCATCGTAGATACTCCTTTGTGGATATAAAAACTACGACTACACTAATAGAACAGCTGAACTTTATTTGGGTTTAATCAGAGGCATTTTAAATGGTGACAGGAGTGTTTCTGACTCCAAGTTAAAATGGGTTTGCATGTGATTGATTAATTCTGATCACAGCCACATCCCAAGTATTAAAAGGGGAAGTCAAGTCAAAAATGTTCTTTACTAGCATATGTTCTATGCGCCTCCATTAGTCTGATCATGGCATTCTGATTACCGGTAAACTGCGAGCAAGCTACCTACCTACCTACCTGCCTGCCTGCCTACCTACTTAGCACCCTAGCTGGTAACAGGTTTTCTAGCACTTTTAGCTACTCACTTATTATCTCACTAGCATGTTTCCTACCTACCGTCTTAGCAACCTAGCTTGTTGCTACTCAGCTACCTATTGCCTATTCTCTCGTCTGCCTGAATGCTTCCCGTACTGCCACTGTCGTTGCGTCATCCTGCCTGCCTTCTGACTGCTATTGATGAATATTATCATGAACTCAATTGACAGGGATGAGTCACGCTTTTTCCCGACACACATTAGAGTGACAGCATTGTGGTTTTTAAGTTCCGCGAGGCCCGGGAATGTGGCGCTCTAATCCCGGGACACATATTTTAGCTGCGGCTGCACATCTTTTGTCCGCCCCTCACTTTATCATGTGTCGCTATGGCAGCAGCTGACCATGCACCCGCCGCCATTGTCCCAAACATCCGCCCCTAAAGTCAGACTCTTTCTTGGACACCAGAACGTCTTCAATTGCGCTGCTAAACTCTGATTCACACACCTAAGAGAACTCATTCACTTGAATCACCCTGAGTCAGTGGTGTTTACAGTGAATCCGCTAATTTGAGTCAGTGAACTGAGTTTGTGGAGTCTGTTGTGTTTCTAGTGAGTACGCTAACTTGAGTAAGTGAATCGAATTATCCGAGTCTGTGGTGTTTCCAGTGAGCCTGCTGATTGGCACCACACCTTGGGGTGAGCCCGCAAGCTCCAGTCAGTGAACGGATAAAATCGAATCAGCTAAATTGAATCAATGAACCAAAACATTCGACTCTTTTCTGTGAGTCTGCTGACTGGACTCAGTGAACCGAATGATTTGAGTCTGCCGTGTTACTGGTGATTTCGTTAACTTGAGTCAGTCAGTCCACCGAATTATCTGAGGTTGCGGTCCTGATGGCAATCCCAATAACTTCAGTCAGTTATTTGCGTCACTTGAATTTGTTGCGAGTCCACTACCCTGAGTCGGGGAACCGGTACAACTGACTCATTTGCGTCAACGAACTGATAAAACAGAAATATCAGAGTCTATTTGACTCAGTGATACGAATCATCTGAGTCGGCGGTGTTTCCAGGGAGTCCACCAACTCAAGTCAGTGAACCAAATCATCCAAGTCGACTGTTTTTTCGGTGGGTCTGTTTACTCGAGCCAGTGAAATGAATTATTCAAGTCTGCAGTGTTTCCAGTGCGTCCACTCGCTCGATTCAGTGAAAGAAATGTTCAGATTTCCACAAAGAGTCGAATCATAAATCCAGGCTAATCTCTAACTGTCCAGCTCTAGTCTGCAGGAAGTTGTCGAATATTCTTTTTATATTCATTGACGTACAGTAAAAGTAACTCGAATTCATTGTTCAATTTCCCTCCACAGAGCTGCGGTGGTCCAAATAAGTCGGCTAAGAAGGGCGGTGCACCATGGCGGGAGCCTCTGTGAAGGTGGCGGTCCGTGTCCGGCCTTTCAACTCCAGGGAGATGAGCAAAGAGAGCAAATGCATCATCCAGATGTCAGGAAACACTACCAGTGAGTTGTAACCACACCCACATTTCAATTTCGAGGGTAGTAGATGGAATTGCAATTGTGTTCTTTTGTTCAATAACTTTATTTTACAAGTCCGTATCGCTCCAAATTATTTCCAGTGAAAAATTAATATTTTACTCTCTTCCGAGTGCAAAAAATTGCTCTGTTTAGACTGAGACCAAATATAGTCTTTTTAGAGTAAAATGTACTTTACGAAGTTTACGGTGTAGCATTGCCTATGGAGGAGACACTGGATATGTGGTCTGCTCGCCGAGTTAAAGCCACGCGTCAATAATAGATGAAGCCTTGTGAAATATTTAACGTTTGGCCTAATTTAAACCCTTGCTGTCCCCTGTGTCGCGTCACGGCTGACTAAACGACAACATGGCTTCTCAGCTGTGGGCCTTTTTGATTTTTTTTTCTTTTTTTTGCTGGCTGAGCTCAAGTTAATTGAAAAACACAACTGTGATATGCAGTCATTCCACAATGTTGTGTGGATCCATTTTTAAGTTCTGGGGATATAAATTATGTGTGTGTCATCCACCTTTCCGTTCCATGGAGCTACAATAATTACTTTTTTACTTCCAGTCTGCCTCGTTTTGTCGTGTACTCACTTTTTATAGTCGAAGCTGCCATATTGTCTCTCCATCATGTTGCTGTGTGTATCTTGTGTTTACATTCCAGGAAGCTACATGGCTTAATTCATCCAGACAGTTTGCCTCATTTTTTGGTTTCCCAAAACTTCTCCATCGTAGTCTGGTTTTTTTTTTTTTTTTTGAGTTTATGGTCATTTCACAATGTAATATGCTTAATCCAGTCTACTTTGGTTCATAATAGTCCTTTTTATTGTGTTTAAACCACAATTTCACTTAAGTCCGTTGCAATGCAGCTTAGTGTCCACCATAGACATTCAGTGTTCGCTGGATGTGTCTAATATGCTTAATCCAGTCTACTTTGGTTCATAATAGGCCTTCTTATTGTGTTTTAAACCACAATTTCACTTAAGTCTGTTGCAATGCAGCTTGGTGTCCACCATAGACATTCAGTGTTCGCTGGATGTGTCTTGGGAGCGTGTGTGTGTGTGTGTGTGTGTGTGTGTGTGTGTGTGTGTTGGTGGGGGGTGTGAACGAGTTCATTGCTTCTGCAGTGTTGACGGCATATAAACGTCTCCTTGTCTTCTCGTCGTCTTTGTTGCCATGCTGCTCGACAGGCCGCTTCCCACATGGCAGAAGAATGGCAGACATCTTTTTTTTTTTTTTAGAAGGGTAGGACTGTTGGGATGGAGAGGGTTTCTCCCACGCTGAGATGAATTAGGATGCAAGACACTGAGCTAAAGCAATAATAGGCCTCTTGTTGGAGAGCGCTTAGCCCTTCGCCTGAAACACGCAGGGACTCCTTCAATCAAAATGACAGAGTTCCTGTGTTTTTTTTCCAGGCCCGGCTTCTTGAGACTTTTCTGTGGGTCGGCTCATAATAGACATGTCTACCAAATTTCAGGTTGTCAAGTGAAACGGACTTCGGGGGCTGAATTTTCAAATTGTGGAGTTATTGGAGTGTCATGCTTTTGAATATTCTCACTGAATTGGAGCTTCCTATTTTATGGCAGGTCATCAAACATTTGGTGTTTGATCTTCAAATTCTGTACCAATTGGACAAAATCAAGTCCATCTCTGAAGGGTCTCTCGAAATGGCTTGAATGCCCGCTTCAAGTCAAAATGGCTGACTTTGTTGTTGTTTTTTTTTTTTTTTTTTTTTTTTTTTTTTTTTATACACCTGGCTTATTGAGACTTTTTTGTGGGCCCGCTCATAACAGACATGTGTACCAAATTTCATGTTGCGAAGTGAAATTGGCTTTGGGGCTGAATTTTCAACATTGTGGTGTTATTAGTTTCCTGTTTTACTTTGTACAAAATATGACAAATCATCATGAGAACCACTCAAACCCTTTGTTATTTAGTAGGGATGAGTGAGAAGCTAACCAGGTTTTGGCATCGGGCTGATACTGGCCCTATTGTAAAGTATAATCGTAGAAGCTGCCAATACCAGCCGCCGGTATTAAAGGCCGAAAAAAAAAATCGGGACATTGAGTAAGTCCTCCTTGGCAGTAGTTGGCGTGACACTGTCTCAGTTTCACATAATGGTCACTCATCATTTCGCACAATGGTCAATCATCATCGGTCTCAGGAAGAAAGATCTTTGTTCATAATTTTTTTTGTCATTGTTTTAAAGAAAAGTTAATGTATCAAAAGTACTAGATGTAGTATCGTGAATATTCAAAGAGTAAATACTCATATTGGTATAAGTCTGAAGAAAAATGCTATTGAATATCCCTTTTATTTAGCATCACTAATTTGTCTAGTTTACTAGTTGTCTAGTTTAGTTCATATTCACTAGCTTTTGGACAAAATCTGTAAGACAAGAATGCTTTTGAAATATCTTTTAAAATTACAGTAAAATGGCTGCTTTAAACCAAAAGGGCAGAATTCCGACGTCTTTTCTTCCAAGGCGTCTTGATACTTTTTGGTGGGTCTACCCATGATAGACATCCTGACGAAATGTCCTATTGACAAGTGAAAGTGGCTTCGAGGGCTGAATTTAAAAAAGTGAACATGACTTATTGTTATTTCCATCCAGCTCTTGCATCGGATGTCATTAGGTTGTGTACCGACCGGTGTGAGCAAACGAGCACTCAGCTGCTGCCACGCCCGTGCTGCCCTCGTGAAAAGAAATTCATGCGTGGTACACAGAAAGACGTGCTCGGCGTACTAATAGCGCCGCTCAGAGTGGCGTCACCGGCAGAGCACAGCAAGGGGCGCTGACGTCAGCCCACGAGCTCATTAGAACCTCCGCCGCTCTAGGTCACGTCTTGAAAGGCCGATGTGGTGCTTCCCTTTCCGGGCAAGGAATGAGATGTTCATCTTCTAAATTGACCGGCCAATAATGGGTTTTACTGGATGGTTTCTACCCGTCCTTTTTTTCCTGACACATTCATACTATGCTTGACAAATACAATCACTAAAAATATAATGACTAATTGTTATCCATGAATGTTAGATTTCAGAAAAGGAATTTAGTATTTATTTTCATTGAATACAAAACAGATGATGGATATCATCACACTTGAGAGAACACATAAATATAAATAAATAACACATTTGATAAGAATAAAAAATAATACTGTACATTTGATCTATCATGTATTTTTTATTTAATTAATTATTGACTGCTTTTTGGAAGGAATTGTGGTTATTTTACTTGCCTGTGTTTATTTGATCTGTTTTCATGTAATTTATATTTTGTGTCATTTTGAAATAATGGTTGAGGAATATCTTTGATTAGTTAAAAACACAGAGTAATAAATATAGACTCATATTTATTTATTTTTATTTTTCCACATCTTTTATATCCAAAATATATGTTGTCGTTTTTATTGAAATTAAATCTATAATTATAATTGTATAAATAATCATAAATACATTATTTGTATGCATTTTTATTTATGTAGTCACTGTTTTAAAAGTGTGATTATTTTTCTAGCCCCAGTTTATCTGATCTGTTTTCATTGAATTAAAAAAAGCGTTGAAAATTTATGTAGTAATTTATTGTTTTGTAAGAAATGTTTTTGGTCTGTTTTATTAAGTGATTAATTTTTGCATCCTCATTTTTTTAATTGAATAAAAATAAACAACAGTAAGTCATTCATTTAAAACCCCAATGAGGAAAACGCTTCAGAAAATGGATGGGTGGATAATATTTTCTCCTTGTCCTTCTCTCTTCCAGCCATTATTAACCCCAAGCAGGCCAAAGACAACAAGAGCTTCAACTTTGATTACTCCTACTGGTCACACACTTCGGTAACCTCCCACAAACCCGCACCTCGATGCTGTGCATTGTTCATATTCACAAATATGTTTTCATTGCCACCGGCAGCCCGAGGATGTGAACTACGCATCTCAAATGCTCGTCTACAAAGACATCGGCGAGGAAATGCTGCTGCACGCCTTCGAGGGTTACAACGTCTGCATCTTTGCGTATGGACAGACAGGCGCCGGCAAGTCCTACACTATGATGGGAAAGCAAGACGTCAAAGATCAACAGGGCATTATCCCGCTGGTACGCATGTGTAGTGATGACTCATCCAATAAACCGTCTCTCCATGACATCACACGTAGTTCCGGGTGGCATTTGACTTCGGATTTGATTTACAGTGTACTGCTACTCGGAAGAACCCCGTTATCTGTTTTTTTACAAGCATTATGAAAAGGTTCATTATGAGGATGATTGTGTGATTGTGACGAAATCCTGATGAATGTCATTTTCTCGCTTGCAGCTGTGTGAAGATCTCTTTACCAAAATCAACGACAACACAGACAACAGTATGTCCTACTCCGTGGAGGTAAGAGCCCACATTTTGTCCCTCATTTCATCCTTTTGTTGGATGCACACAAAATTGTGGCGCGACCAAAGCAGAAACAAAATTATATTGACTATTTTCAGGCATTAAAAAAAAAAAAAAAAAAAAGATTAAAAATAAGATACCGACGATAAGGCTGCAACCAACAATTATTTTATAATCAATTATTCTCTCAATTATTTTGTCGATTAATCGATAAACAAAAACAAAGTAAAAATTTTTTTTTGTTTTTTTCGGAGATAAAAAAAAAAAAAAAAAAAAAGATTAAAAATAAGATACCGACGATAAGGCTGCAACCAACAATTATTTTATAATCAATTATTCTCTCAATTATTTTGTCGATTAATCGATAAACAAAAACAAAGTTTTTGTGTTTCAGTCCTGACTTGTTGCCTTTTGGTAGGTGAGCTACATGGAAATCTACTGCGAGCGTGTGCGTGACCTGCTCAACCCCAAGAACAAAGGCAACCTGCGGGTGCGAGAACATCCGCTGATGGGCCCCTACGTGGAGGACCTGTCCAAGTTGGCTGTCACCTCCTACAATGACATCCAGGATCTGATGGACTCTGGCAACAAAGCCAGGTAGGGCAGACTCAGACCTCAACTATAGTAGTATCTTGATTGACAAGGGCTCTAACTTGAGCGTTTTTCGAGTTACGAGCAGTCGCTTGTTCGATTTACTTGTACTTGTATGAAACGGTCTGGGGCGGTAAAAGCCGTTGGGGGACCGCTGCTGTTAAGCATTCTGCAGACAAACTGAAGTGACTGCCTTTCTCCTGACAGGACGGTGGCTGCTACCAACATGAACGAGACCAGCAGTCGCTCACACGCCGTTTTTAACATCATTTTCACTCAGAAACGCCATGACGCCGACACCGACAACACCTCTGAGAAGGTAACACACACACAACGTTGTGTGGATGCAACTCAACACAACGTGACTACGGTACATAAAAACTGGTGTTGCTGCCCAGAATGTCAACACTGGTGCGCACTCCGTGGTGTGACCACATGTCAGAGACATTGTCATAATATGAAGAAGCCTTTTTCTCATGTTTTCTTGACTGGAGTCTCCTCAACTCTGCGCTTGCAGGTGAGTAAAATCAGTTTGGTGGATTTGGCCGGCAGCGAGAGAGCTGATTCCACTGGAGCCAAAGGGACCAGGCTGAAGGTAGGACATTTTTTTTTTGTTTTGTTTTTTCAAAAATTTCACATCTTATAGGCGAGTACATTAAAATCATCATGTGACCTTATTTTTGCTGGGCCACAGGAAGGAGCCAACATCAACAAATCCCTAACCACGCTGGGAAAAGTCATCTCCGCTTTGGCAGAAGTGGTGAGAGTTATTCCGAAATTCTTCTCATTGTACAGATCGAACCAGAACAAGAACTAGATCAAGTCCCAGCCCTGATGAAACAGTACAGGAAACAGAAACACAACAAGAATTAGAACACAATATAGAAAAAGAACTGCAACCACAATCATAGCTACAACTATAACCAGAACTAGAGCCTGAACCATAAAACTAGGACAAGTCCCAGGACCTGAACCAGTACAAGAATAAGAGGCAGAATTGGAAACATAACCAGAACTAAAGCCTGAATAAACCCCCCTGAACAATAAAAATTGGACTAGAACAAGGTTAAGTACCTGGACTCAAAGAAGAAGTAGAAGCAGACCCACTCGAGGAACAGAACAAGAACAACGGCTAGAACTATTTCCAGAAATAGAGCTAATAGAAGAGCTAACACCGTTCACCTTTATTCATGTGTGTTAATTAAAATGATGTTCACACTGTGGTTCATTTCAGGACTCTGGACCAAACAAGGTATGCCAAAGAAATTATTTTCAGATAACTAACTAAACATAAGCTTCCTGGCGGAGGTAATAACCCAGCCTTCACTAACACGCAGAACAAAAAGAAGAAGAAAGTGGAAAGTTTCATTCCTTATCGCGATTCAGTTCTGACTTGGCTACTCCGAGAGAATCTTGGTAGGTATCAGCTAACCTCTATGAAGTGCCTTTTCTCATTTAAACTCTGCTAATGCTGCGTGTTTCCACTTTGCATCAGGCGGGAATTCACGCACCGCCATGGTGGCTGCGCTGAGCCCGGCGGACATTAACTATGATGAGACACTCAGCACACTCAGGTAAAAACAGCACGCCGACCTCTCTGCGTTTGCCACATAAAATCCAATCCAAATGTATTGTAAAGCAATTTCAAAAGAGCAACGTTAAAATCCTGGTCAACTTTGACACTGAGCCTTTTTAAATAACAGCATTACAAGTACAAACCGGAAAGAAAACCGGACCTAAAATTGAACCTTGGGGAACTCCATATGAAAGGGGAGCAGATGAATATATTTCAACTAGTGACATAAATGCTCTGTCTTCCCAGAAATTACTTGTGGTAATGTGTGTTCATGATGGCAGGTATGCCGACCGCGCCAAGCAAATCCGCTGCAACGCAGTCATCAACGAGGATCCTAACAACCGGCTGGTGCGTGAGCTAAAGGAGGAGGTGTCTCGCCTGAAAGACCTGCTCTTTGCCCAAGGCCTGGGTGACATCATCGAGAGTGAGCGCACATTTTTTGCAGCTTTCGGACATAAAATTCCCTTTGAAATAGTGTTCCTGTTAGGACAGCATCATTCCAAAAGTAATTTTTAAAACAAAAATTTTTAAAAACAAACATGGCTAACAACGGCAATATGATAGTAGCAAGACAGTACAATTTGTAAATAAAAGAAGATCCAAAACAAGCGCACAAGCTTTTTGCTAACATCATGTGAAACATAGATGGGCTAAAGTGAGCGCACATTTTTTGCAGCTTTCGGACATAAAAGTCCCTTTGAAATAGTGTTCCTGTTAGGACGGCATCATTGCAAAAGTAATTTTTTTTAATGTTGAGTTAATATTAAAAACAAAGATGGCTAAAAACGGTAATATGATGGTAGTAAGAGAGTACAATTTGTAAATAACAAGAAGATCCAAAACAAGCGCACGAGCTTTTTGCTAACATCATGTGAAACATTGCTGGGCTAAGGAAAATTAGCACAAATGTTAAAAACCTTTAAACAACTGCTATTTTAACCCACAGCAGTATTACACACAAGTGGCAAAATTTGTCACGATGTCATATATACCCACTATAATGTTCAAAAATGTCCCGCTTGCGGTCATTTTGAACTTTGACCCCTTTTGACATCCTATGCAAAATTTCAGCTTCGTGGAGTTATTTTTCACACTTTTGGCTGTGTGTACAAGTGTCCAACTGTCCAAAAAAGACCAATTTGGGACAGATACTGCATAAGGGTTAAAGTCAGCATCCTAATTGATGTTAATTGAAAATCACTTTAATGAAGTCATTAGCCTGTGGTACTTGTCTTATTCTGTCTTTCTCTTTGTCTCTCCAAGCATTTCGAGGGTCTGCTGCTGAGATCGAGGGTTTGAAACGTGTGTTGTTGTTGGTTTCTTGCTCTTCTGCCAGCTTTGCATCACATTCAAATGTCAGCTTTATTTCCGCTTTGCCCTGCGTTACTTAATGACACTCATGCAATTTGATTTCACAGAGTATTTAAACGTTCTTAAATAATTTGCTGCCAGCCATTTTCAAAGCTGAGTTCCCCATATTCTGCGATCGGCTGGCAAATCAGTTCAGGGCGAACCCACTTCTGCCTGAAGACGGCTGGGATAGACTCCAGCACATCAGCGGCCCTCGCGAGGATAAGTGCTGATTCACCTCACGCGGCTCAAGTTAAACGCTAGCCCCTCCACACTGAGATGACTCAGCTGACAATCGGGCTGTGCAATTAAAGCTAAAAAATAACAATGACAGAAAAAAAGTGCAGCGTTGAAATGAGATGCACTGCTAATCAGTCACAGAAATGGCCACGCTGTTATATTTCATTTGTAATCCTCGCTTATCTGAAATGGCGTATGAGCATAATACATTTAGCAGCTTGTTTATTTTTAACTTGATGGCCGCAGTGTTCCATCTTTTTCATTGTCGCTTGTTGGCTTGCTTGTCGCACGGCGAGAGCAATAATAACAGCAAAGGCCTCAGTTATCAATCAGAGGTTTTTCTCTGTCTTTTGCTTTCCAGTGACCAACGCCATGACGGGCATGAGTCCTTCGCCGTCACTGTCAGCCCTTTCCAGCCGCGCTGGCTCCATCGCCAGCCTGCACGACCGCATCATGTTCAGCCCGGCCAATGAGGAGGCCATTGAGCGCCTGAAGGTGAGTGTGGAGGCAAAATTAAAAACATCCAATTCAAATTTGTCCTGAATTTTAAAAATTCAGCCCCCAAAGTCAGTTTCCCCTTAGAAACATGAAACTTGGCAGGCATACATATCATGAGTAGACCCACAAAAAAGTCTCTAAAAGCCACACCTGAAAAGACACAGGAACTCTCCCTGTTTGGGATGAAGTGGCCATTTTAAGGGTCCAATTAAGTTACCAAATTTTGAATCGCGAATGATAGGTGATGCTAATTTATAAAACAGTGGAATTTTGGTCAGTGTGTGGGCCGAGCATGGCAGCAGAGTTTGATGATTTGCCGTAAACCCTGATATTCTAATTAACTTGCAATTATGAAAATTTAGCCCCAAAACCTTTCCCTTTCCTTTGGAAGGCATGCCGACCATTAGGAGACCCACAAAAAAGTCTCAAGAAGCCAAAAGACGCAGAATGTCATCCCTTTTGCTTTGAAACGGTCATTTATCAAAGGCTACCTACCACAGGCAGAAATGAGGAAATGCTCCAACGCTACTCCTTTTTTTAATTTATTTTTATTTATTTTTTTATTTTTTAATAAACATCAGGAAACTGAGAAAATCATCGCAGAGCTCAACGAGACATGGGAAGAGAAACTTCGTCGGACTGAAGCCATTCGAATGGAACGGTGACCTACAACTTCCCGTCAATGACAAAGACTCACTCCGAGCATGGGATTGTCTTGTTACGTAACGATTAGCATGTTGCAGCTAACTCAAACAATGTCTTCATCCACAGAGAGGCCCTGCTGGCAGAAATGGGTGTGGCCATGCGCGAGGACGGCGGCACAGTTGGCGTCTTCTCCCCCAAGAAGGTAATCGGACATCCACTGAGTTGACTCCTCAAAGTGCTTTGAAGCATTTGAAGAATAAATGGCCTCTTTATTCGCCCCCTAAGCCGTCAGACAGCCACAGAAAGCCCCAGGCTGTGTTTATTGACACTGTCGGGCTGTTTTCCCCTAACGAGGTTTGTAGCGGAGAAGTGTGCGAGTGCTTTTGAGTCTGACCTTCATTAAGTTTTATCTCAAGAGCTCCCGAGACTGCCTGACAGTATTCAAGATAAAGTGAGATAAAGCTCGCTTTATCTGCATGTTTTCTCTCTACGAGATTGCTTTGTGTGGGCGCTGTGATATGCAGTGTTTGCATAATGTTTATACTTCATAAAGGGATCATAAAGAGACAGACAGAAATTGACTTGTACAGACGACGAGCTCATTTTATTTTTTATTTTTTGTATCCCCTCAGACGCCTCATCTGGTGAACCTGAATGAGGACCCGCTCATGTCCGAGTGCCTACTCTACTACATCAAGGATGGAATCACCAGGTTAGATGCAGCCAGACTTATATTGATGAGCTGCATGCTCCTTTCCCAATCCTAAAAAACATTGTCATCAGATCCCATAAAGGAGTCTGTTCTGGTGCATTTCCACTGCACTGGTACTTTTAACTTTTTCAGCAAACTAACTAAAATGAGCCATGAACTGACTGACTAACCAACCAAGAAACTGAACAACTGTGGCTAATCACATTTTTCAGTTCATTTTCACTGACCACACCCAAGACCGTTTACCTCCAGGCTTCTCTTCAATCAAGATTTCACCCTAATTGTACCTGGCTGGCAGAATGAACTAACCAAGAATTTTTTTTTTCAGAGTGGGCCGTGTGGATGCCGCAAGCCGCCAGGACATCGTACTTAGCGGCCACTTCATCAAGGACGAGCACTGCACTTTCACCAGCTCCTCTGGACCGCAGGGGGAAAGTGGGTGATCTTAGGTTAGATCCACACAGGCGTTGTTGTTGTTGTTTTACATTGCTGGGGTCTTTGTTGCCAAGTAGCCGTTGTCCTGGAGCCCTGCGAAGGAGCTGAGACCTACGTCAACGGCAAGAGAGTAACAGAGGCCACAGTCCTCAAATCAGGTCAGGAAAATGGAATCCCTTGCTATTGTTCTAAGAACATCACCATTAATATAGAAGTCACAATATCAATAAAATGACAGTTTTTTAATGACTAACCAACCATATGACTAATTAACCAACTGAGGTACTAAGTAAACAACCATTGACTAACAAGGCATCTGACTCATCAACCAAGCAACTACCTAATGAGCCAAGTGACCGACAGACTGACTAAATAAACTGACTTCCTAATTGAGTGGCTAATGACGTAACCAAGCAACTAAGTAACCAACCATTCACAAATTAACCCATTGACTAAATACAAGTGAAACAACTACCTGATTAAGTGACCAACCAAGCGACCGACTGAATGACTTATGTCATTATAACTAATAAGCTGACTAACCAAGCAACTTACTCAGTAACCAACCAGTGAATGGCTCAACCAATCCATAACTAACTGATTAACTGACTGGTTGACCGGCATATTAGCCAACCAGCCAACGAACTCATCGACAGATTGGTTGACTGTTTTGTTGGTCAAACTAACTGACCTACTGACTACTGTTTACAATCCCTATTTAGTAACATCATATCAATTTGTAGACGCACATATGTACTCTACGTTTGCCCTGATATGGTGCTACTGTCATGTTCAGGCAATCGTATCATTTTGGGCAAGAGCCACGTGTTCCGCTTCAACCACCCCGTGCAGGCGCGGGCTGAGAGGGAGAGGACCCCGTGTGCCGAGACTCCCGCGGAGCCCGTGGACTGGGCCTTTGCCCAGAGGGAGCTTCTGGAGAAGCAAGGCATTGACATGAAGCAAGAAATGGAACAGAGGTAAACAAATTGAGGACTTATTCCGATCATGGGCTGAATGCTTCAACTAACAATGTTTGTGTTTAGGCTGCACGAGTTGGAAGATCAATATCGCAAAGAAAGAGAGGAGGCCAACAACCTGCTGGAGCAACAAAGACTGGTACGTGAGGATAAGCGGCTAACAAAAAACTACTCACAACTAGCTAATTGGCCACCCAACAAAGTAACTAACCGGCCATCTGACTAACTGACCCTTGACTGAGAAAAAAAAAAACAAGTCAACCGATTTTATGAAGGACCAATGAACCAAATAAATGACTGACTGACTGTCAAACCAACGAGCCAACTATCTCAGGAACAAACCGACTGCCTGGCTCATCACCGAACTAGCCAAATTTCGTTTGACTGACCGACTGACCAACCAAATAAGCAAGCCAACCCTGTGACCAACCAACTGACTATTTGATTGACCGACCCGACCAACAAACCAACTAGCGGACAAAGTAGTTTGCGTTTTGAAAACTGCACTGCACCATACCGATTTTCACACTCAAAAGATAACCCAAATTTTATTTCTCAGTATGATAATACAGAATAGCTGTGTACAACCGCAAACTTATTTTTTTTGTATTAGAGCTCATTATCTTGTGAATGAAGCGTGTGGTCCCATTATTTTCCAGGATTATGAGAGCAAGCTGGAGGCTCTTCAGAAGCAGGTGGATCGTTATTACCCAGAGGCTCCCGAGGAAGAGGAGGAACCAGAAGAGGAAGGTAGTAACGCATGGAGCAAATCATCGCTTGTATGTCGTGTGACTAAAAGCTGAACTTTCATGTTCTTTGCTGTCTCACAGTTCAGTGGAGCGAGCGTGAAAGAGAGCTAGCCGAGTGGAGCTTTCGCAGGTGGAGGTGCTATCAGTTCACCTCCCTACGGGACCTCCTTTGGGGCAACGCCATTTTCCTCAAGGAGGCCAACGCCATCAGCGTTGAGCTCAAGAAGAAGGCAAAAAAAAAAAAAAACCCAAAAAACATGTGGCCGTAATGTCCACATTGATAGCTGCCATGATGCTAACAAGGCGTTTGTTTGTGCCCGACAGGTTCAGTTCCAGTTTGTGCTGTTGACCGACACCCTCTATTCGCCGCTCCCACCCGACCTGCTTCCGCCTGAGGCCGGAAAAGAGCGTGAGAGGCGAATCTTTCCGCAAACAATCGTGGCCGTGGAGGTGCAGGATCAGAAGAATGGAGCCACTCATTATTGGACCCTGGAAAAACTCAGGTTCTCAGAGGATTGTCAAAATCTGGGAATTTCAAAGTGGCAAACTTTCCTTTTGAAAGTTGAAGCTTTACTTTTAATGGGGAAAGTACTGTAAAATCCTGTGAATAACACTTTTTTTTCCCCAAAAAAGATTCCTTAGGTTTTATGGTATTCGTTTTTTGTCTTACAAGCTGTCGCTTGGATCACTTTAAAAGTTTTTTTTTCTGCTTTGTGTTGTGAGCCGAAATTTGATGTACAAGCACACTTTAGATACACTGAAGTGGCCAAAAAATGGAGCAATTAAGGAACTGTTAATGCGCTCGTGAGTCGGCAGACACCAGGTTTTGTTGTGAGTATATATATATATATAGTTGTAATGACACCTTTACATCCTCAAATGCAGGCCAATAATATTGATTTGTTTGCCATCTTTGGACACATGGTTTCCATCTAACAGCAATGATATACACTTCACTTCAATCAAAATGCGATTTGATTCACTCCACTTATGATAGAATAGTATTGACTGGGAAAAATGTGTCCTTTTAGGCAAAGACTCGATCTCATGCGAGAGATGTACGACCGTGCTGCCGAGGTTCCTCCTACCATTGCCCTTGCCTCCTCAACGGGTACAAATCCCACCACAGACGACGGTGAAGGTGCCATGACGGGCGGCGACCCTTTTTACGACCGCTTCCCATGGTTCAGATTGGTGGGCAGGTACGCTATTACCCTGTGGTAAAAATTGGAGTCATTGACCATCCCCCAAAATGTTTTTTTTTTTATCCCCCCACTCCAACATCAAAGATCATCAAACATATTCTAGCTTGTTGTGCATCCCGTCCTGGTGTGGGTCCACTAACAGGCGGGGCCGATCCATATTCAGTGTATACTTTCTCTCCACTAACCCGCTTCTCCCAGAAACCCTCTTTTCAACGCGTGCATGAGCGAGCGCATGAGCGACCCCACTCCGTCCCCCACCCTCTCCGCCTCCGAGACCACCGACTCCCCTCAGCCGGAGGCTCGAGGCGGCGGCGAGGACGACGAGTCGGAGGATCTGGACGATGATATCTTTTTGGATGAGCCAAGCTCGGAGCTGGTGGGAGAGGAGGAGGAGGATGATGAGGATGATGATGAGGAGGAGGTGGAGGAGGAGCGAGAGCTGTGCCGAAGCTCCAGCGAAGGCCAGGATCCCTTTTACGACCGCTCGCCATTATTCAGTGTAGTGGGAAGGTTGGTGAGGTTTACAGGGAGAGAGCGCGTGCTGATGGGCGAAACTAGCTCTTTCACGCTGAGAGGCGGGGTCGCCTTTACGAATGACAGGCGGGATAAAGTGTACGCGTGTTTTTCAGATGGATCTCCGTCAATGGCAGGACAAATGAATTTCGGTTTTTAAAACAGGCAGCACGGCAAGATTTTGCATAGATGAGGTCAAACAACAACAAAAAATAACCGCGATATTGATTAAGCTGGATATGAAGGATGTTGAATAAATACTCAAGTGACCTTTAATGGATTACTAGTAGCACTTGCATGTTTGGTCTTCTTATGTAACTTGTTCAAATATTTCCTATGCAAATATCCAATGCTGGAGTAGACATTTCTGGGCTTTTATTTTGATGACAATTTCCTGTCCTCAACCCCATGTTCATTGCTAACAGTTGTAACGCGCTAACTCTCTTGTTACATAACAGCCGGGATGGGATCATACCAAGCAATGTCGAAGCTCAACGACCTGCTTGTGTTGCGTGTGTTTGTCACGTCTTGACATCTTTAATCATGACACCCGAAGTTGACGTCCCAAGTTGAAAGAGCTGGTTTCGACCTCAGCCGTCTCTTTTTAGGCATGCCAGAGCACAAGCCTTTTCATTTTTCTTTGTTTAATGACTGTATTTCTTTTCCATGACCTCCTTGTGGCCTTGCCGAGGTGTCCTTTGATTTGATTGGTCGGCTGTGGCTGAGCCGTGTTTGCCCCGCCCTTACCCCGTATAATGATGATGATGATTTTTGTGTCATTTGAATGCCGTCCCCCCCCAAAAAAACATTGTTTAATTTATTTTTTTGTCCTGAGCATGCCTTTCTTAACACCTCACCAATCTTGTCATAAGCCTGCCCCCCGCCGTCCCTCTGTTTTAGCACCCTTAAATGTCTACCCCCTCAAATTAACACGTGGGGATGTGGTGCAGTCCGACCAAGTACCTTTTTAAAAAAATGTCATCTAAATTTAGGCTATTTCTGTACATTGTTTATGGAAAGAAAATGGTTTTACATGTAAAAAGCTGTCAAACACTCTTACACCCAGCTAGCAATTATAATTTAAATCCAGTGCAGCTCCTGGAGGCCTTTTGTTCAGCCCAGCGATGTTTTAAGGAATCAATCATTTCTGTTTTATTTTGGTAAAAAAAAAAATAAAAACATAATTATTCTATCAGAGTTGCTCTGCATTCTTAATTTGGCGCACCCAATGGACGCACCACAGTTTGGTCATCCCTGACCTAATGCAAGATGAATAAAATACAAAATCGTAAAATATGAATAATGAAAGCAGGAGTAAAGGGCAGCCATGGCCATCGCTCAAGAGCAGTCCCAGCTTGTGTTTGGTTGCTTCGCAGCTCAGTGTTCTTTGTATTGTGATTCGTCATCTTTTCCTACTCGACGCGATCATTTTGTCCTTCTGTTTCCATTTCTCGTCCAGGTCATTTGTATACTTAAGCAACCTGCTCTACCCCGTTCCCCTGGTGCATCGTGTGGCCGTCGTAAGCGAGAAGGGCGACGTTAAGGGCTTCCTGCGTGTGGCGGTGCAGGCCATATCGCGTAAGGCTCACAGTACGGGTAGGGCTATATAAAGGGAGTTGCGCACGATTGGCTCATAAATGTCAATCTTTCCACCCTCCAGCCGATGAGGAAGCACCCGACTACGGCTCAGGGGTGCGACAGTCGGGCACTGCCAAAATCTCCTTTGAAGATCAACAATATGAAAAGGTGCGTGAACAACATGTTACAGTTTATTGTTTGCCTTAGAGAGTTAGCATAGCATGTCGCATAGAGTGAAATCTCTTTACGATTTCTTTGCCGTGTGATCTAGGGGAATGAGGGCAGTGGGAGTTGTCGCTGTATTTTTGTTTCGTGTCGTCAATTACTTTTTTTTTTTTTTTTTTTTTAATGTGCTGGAAAAACCCTGTCATATCAAGCACCCTTGAAGTTTCAACAAAACCTCAATGTAAAAGCGCTTAATATTGCAAATGACAATTTTTTTTGCCCTGCTTCAGTTTCAGTCTGAGTCCTGCCCAGCGGGCCTGTCACGCACTGGAATCTCCCAGGAGGAACTTCGCATCGTGGAGGGCGAGGGGCAGAGCACGGAGACAGGGCCCTCGGCGGACGAGGTCAACAATAACACATGTGAGAATTATTATTTTGCACATTGGAGTTCAAGGTAGGGTGGAATGAAAGCGGGTAAACAACTGATCCATGACACATGGGAATTCAAATTCCCATGACACATGTACAATGAAAAGAGAATTGGACCAAGGACAGAACTCTGAGGGACTCCATTATAGTGAAGCATCCTGGCTGTTAACTAATATTTGTTTATTTTTGTGCTTTGATGGCAGCTGGCAGTAATGAAGACGACTTGGCAGCGAAGTCGGGACTGGATGGGCAAGTGGATGTGACGGTGGAGCATCTGAAGATCGGGAATGTTTTCACCTTTCGTGTGACCGTGCTGCAAGCATCCAACATTTCCGCTGAGTACGCTGACATCTTCTGCCAGTTCAAGTAAGACATCTCTCCACCCCGACGCACCTTGAACATTTTTTCCTATTTTCCAAAGAAAATATCAGTTTTTCCCAGAAAATAATTCACCTTACGAGAATAGATTTATTTAATTTCAAGAAAAGTCAGTTATGAGTAAGTGTTTTTTTTTCCAAGAAAATATTTGAATATTTCTAGAAAAAACAAATATTTGTCAGACTGTCCTCATCCTAAAAAAAGGATTTTTAAGATTTAAAAAAAAAAAACCCTGGAAAAGTCAACTTATTATTTATTCACACCTGAATGACTTATCTACGTGTCTTTTCCTGTGCACAGTTTCATCCACCGGCATGACGAAGCCTTCTCTACTGAACCCTTGAAGAACACGCCCCGTGGACCGCCACTGGGCTTTTACCACGTGCAGAATGTAACAACCGAGGACGATGAAAATGATGATGAAGTGTTGTAGCTTGTTTTACTTCAGTAGCTCGCATTGTCGCTTTTGCTTCTTTTCAGATTGCCGTTGAAGTAACCAAATCGTTTGTGGACTACATCAGCACTCAACCGATTGTGTTTGAGGTGTTTGGACACTACCAGAAACAAGTTTTTCTTCCTCTCTGTAAAGATATCATCAGGTAGCACTTATTGTCTGTCAGTTGTTTTATAAAATGTTAATAAATCCATCAGAATTCTAGCATTGAAGCATTAAAGCAAAGTGAAAAATATTTTCGTAAAATTATTCACACTAAACACTCAATTGCCTCTTTTTGAGTAAGGGGCTGATATTTGAGTTGAAATACATACAAGAAAAATATATTCTCAAAACCAAATGCTCAACCAAACTTTTCTAATTTTGCCGAATGAAAATAGGCCCAGTAGGTTAAAGCTTGCATATAAAGTGAAACACCATAGACACGCCAATGGAAATGATCAAGGATGGTTATAATAAATGTTCAAACACTTTAGTAATAGAGTAACACCGTAACACTTTAATACTGCTTTAACACTTTCTTCCTTCTTCATAGTCCACTGCGGCCCTGCAGGAGACAGTTCCCCCGTGTGATGCCTTTGTCCAAACCAGGTAAAAAGAAAACAAAAATGAAGCACAACACGGAGTGTTTTGTGGATTTTGTCATAATACTGCACCGCCGGACGCGTGTCGGTCATGTTGCTGTCGTTGCCTGTGAGCAGCGGACTTGGAGCAGAACCAGGAGAAAGCGCTGGAGCTGATCCGCTATTTGGTGCCCGACAAGCTCAACGGGGCACTGGTGGACTCTCTGTCGGGCCACGCCCTCTCCGCCGCGGGCCTGGCCGCTTCCTTCCTAATGGAAGCGAACGAGCCTGCGTGGGTCGCTGTGCCCGCCTCCATTTGTTCCGTTGTTAAAGCGCAGACGCCGGGTTGGTTCACGATGATTCCAGACAATCCTGACACGAGGCCTTTTTTTAATGTCACTCACTTTGTCGACTGTTAAGAATAGGGCCCCACCGATAAGGATTTTTTGAGGCTGAGCCTGTTTACAATATTTAGAAAAATTGAATTCTGATAATTGATTAATTGTCCGATGCGTTTTTTTAAAAATTCCTTATCTTTTACAGTAAGAATATTTGACCGATTAACAAAACTGTATTCTGTAATATTTGTTTAACTTCAAAATAGAGAGAAAATCTGGCCATTTTGGGGAGGGTGGTGTTTGAATGTCATTGTCTTTGTCTTAGGTTGAAATGTGAAGAAAAAAAAATCGTTCAAAATTTGGTGAATTTTTTTGCAGATTTTCAAAGAGCTAATATCGTCTGATTTTGGAAAATTTGTGTTTTTCTCAAGAAATAACTCATCATTTTTACAGGAAAAATGTCATCTATTACCCCTCCTAAAAATAAATAAATATAATGAATTTTGTTGTCAAGAAAGAGGTCCCAAAACAAATGTTGACAATTCCGAGAAATGCAGAATTTTTTTTTTTAATTTTTAAAATCAACACTCTTTCAAGATCTTTCGATTCTTGATATCGATGTTTTTTACATGACTTTTTTTGTCTTTATAACTCATACTGTATGTGAATTGTCACTTGAATCAGGTTATGCAAGTCCAGCCTTTTTATGCTTCATCAAACTCGAACCACCTCTAAACAGACATTATAAATAGTTACACCTCAGCTCAAAATATCCATTTTCATTTGGAAGAAACAGCGACAGATAAGTGAAGTGACATGAAAACTTTGTTTGATGTGTCAGGACCGGTCAGTTGGATTCTCACTTTTTGGGGTGTCGCGTGTGTTTCCTCTTCCCTGCTCTTCCTTCCTCTGGACCACACGGACTTTGTTTATTGGCTCATAACTTACATTGAAGATCTATGTTTGCGGTCATATATGATGAATTCCACAACATAGGATACACCTCACAAAGCGTAACACATTTTAGTAGCACTGCAAACTGCAAACACAATAAGATGTAGTGTTCAATTGATACCTTCTTTGACAACGGCAATCACTCGTGATTATTCAGGTGTACCTAATGATGTGTCTGTCCAGTGAAGTTTTGCTTTTCTGAGTCCTCTGTTTTCATTTTCACAGACTAAAACCTAGTGTTTTGAGTTTTTTGGTGTCAGAAATATTACAAACAAAAAAAAATGTATAATACTATTAGCTTATAAGGCACGTTTCATTTGAAAGAAAAATCTCAAGTGCTGCACAGATAAGGATAAAGTCATAATTGTGTTATGAGAATAAAGTGCAAATGATATTTTCTCTTCATCCCTCCATAATAGCTTTCCTGTCTTCTTCCCTCTCTTGCTCCCACATTGGACGAGCTGGCATTACTTCCTATTTAGCCTGTTCAACTTCCTGTCTAATCGGCTCTGTTTCCTGTTTAGTGCCAGCCACCAAGCTGACGGCGATGGCGCGCCCGCAGGTAGGACCGTGCCACTGCAAGTATGACCTGATGGTTTTCTTTGAGATCTGTGAGCTGGAAGCCAACGGAGAGTAAGTAGCGTATATCCTGCTCGGTCTCTTCAAAATAATTTAAATGACTGTGTTTTTATTTTTTGGGTTTGTTTGTTTTCCAGCTATCTCCCTGCTGTGGTGGACCACAGAGGAGGAATGCCTTGTCACGGCACCTTCCTCCTGCACCAGGTTGGTCCCTTTTGTTACCTCCACCAAAAACCCCGAAGCACTCCTTCACACTTTTACGTCGAATAATACGTTTTGTTATTTTGTAACTTAAGTTGTAAACTTATACGAACAAAAAAAATGTGTCTTTGTTATACAGGGCCTCCAGAGGAGAATCACCGTCACCATCGTGCACGAATCTGGCGGCGACATCGATTGGAGAGACGTGCGCGAGCTTGTTGTCGGTACGTTGTGGCTAGATCGTACATTTCTGCGTTCATCTTTTTGTATCGTCTCATGGGTGCACTCGTTTTTGACACCAGGACGTCTCCGCAACACGCTGGAATCTGACGAGAGCATCGTGGACCCCAACATTCTGTCCCTTAACATCTTGTCCGCCGGCTACGTCAGGCCCTTGCACGATGACAGGTATACTTGGGCAATAAGGTGAAAGGGCATACTAGTGCATGGACCTGAAGCTAGATTTGAAGGCTATTTAATAAATGCTCACAAGGCTTTTCATACAAGCATACGACAACTTGGCGATGCATGTTCAACTGAGAGGAGCTGCTATGCAAAATGGTCGCCGCGACTTGATGCCACGCTAGCTGTGCGAGCTTCCGATGTTTGTCATTTCACTTTTTGTCGTGGCACGCCTGTCGTCCCGTTCCGTCGTCATGCATCATGTCAACTAACCGAAGAATTAACCAGCTTGATGCAGACTTCAATAGCCAAGCGTTCATTTTTTTTTTTTTTTTTTATGTCACTAGTTTTGTAGTTACTTTATTGTTACGTAGGCATTAGTTCACATGGGAGGGGCAGGGGAAACGGAACATTTTGTAAATACTGTAAAGGTGTAATGTTCTGAGAAGTGATTTGTAATGTTAGTTGAAAGAGTTGAATTTTGTTTTGTTTTGTTTAATTTGAAAAAAATGCGGTTTTGAACAGACAAAAAGTATTTCTTTTAATCATTTTGATCAAAAATAAAGTCAAATTTTATAGAAAAAGTCAACATTTTTTCAATAGAAAAGCCCATATTGAGTCAATAATATATTATTGGGAGATTCCATGATGTGTATAATTATTTTTTTAATTATTTTTGAAAATTCTGAATTTCCCAGAAAATGGATAGAAACTAAAAAAAATATTTTATGGAACAAAGCTATAATTTTTCAGTGGGGAAAAAAAAGATTCATGAAACGTAAATATTATGTACACTAAATTTGGCCTTGCTAGCATTGTCTGAGGCATTGCATGTTTTTGTCATTATCATTCATTTTTACGATAGAAATCACACTACCGTGTCATTTGACGTGATTCCATGCCAGGAAGTAACACAACATGCAGCACATTCACATTTCCTCTGTTGCATAATAGCGTTTTTCTGATCATGCCTCGAGCGCAGCAATCTACTCTTAACATTTATTCCTCCCAAAATGTCAGTGAATATTTTATATTTGACTTCCATGTTACATGCAAAACTGTGAAAAGTGTTTACATTGTGTCGAGCATATTGAACAATTCAAGCTCATTTCAAGTTATGATTTTTGGTCGTGGGGAAATTTTGTTGATTTGCCAAGCTCCCTGCGAGCCTGGCCTGCACCGGCTGCCGTTAAGTAACCTGTCTTTGGTCCTTTGCGTTGCTGTGCATTGAGAAACTAACATGGAATATTTGAATGGCTGCTAACAATTTTCTCCCTCCAGTCCACTAATGGAATGTTTTTTTTTTGTTTTGTTTTGGTATTTTTTTTTGCTTTTTGCAGACAGTTTCTTGATTCAGACATGCCTAGGTATATTTTATTTTATTTGTCAATTATGAGCAGTGAACCCTCGTTTATTGCAGGTGATAATGTTCAAAATAAGGTGTGAAGTGTGCTTACTGTTGATTCGGCTCGGTTCACCAAAAATTGTACGCGTACTGTAAAAGTAAAAAATAATCCTCCAGATAATGACTTGAGTAAGAGTAAGTATTCAGTGATTCAAAACGACTTTAAGTTCCGAGTAACGAGTGAGAAACTTCTGATTTATTATTTTATTCAGCTCATGTCAAATGAACAAAACTGATACAAAGCTGTCAAAATTCATACATTGACGAGCAATATCATTATTTTGTATATCACAAATGTGTACACCCTATAAATAAATAAATTAATTCGCGTGTTAATAAATTGATTAATTCATTAATGTGACGCGTAAACATTGTTGGAATAGCGGGGATGCGAAAGATGACCCGCCATATAACGTCGGTTCACTGTATCATATTTTGCGCCTTCATCCTTTCACGTGTGTCTTCACGGCCATTTCTTCATCAGCTCCACGTGTCGCTGTTTGTTCTTTGTTCTCTTCATACTTCGAATGATGTATGTCTGCATGGCCCCGGCTTCGCAAGTGGGGATCGGGGGGGGGGGTTCCATGCACATGTGACCCAGCAGTTTTCAGCCCACACTGTGAAGAAAAAAAAAATACATGCAATCTTAATGAGACAAAAATTTGCTTTGAAATTTCGTAACCGTTAAACCGTATTTTCTCCAAACAATGTTTGTACTTAATTTTCACTGTTGGAGAGAGATATATATATAAAATCACTTCTGGGACTAGTAGCGTATGCAGCCCACTTCCTGTCTCTCAACCTCTCTCACTCTTCCTCTTCCTCTGTCATCTCTTCTTCCTCACAGCATCTCCCGTCGGGGACTTGATCCGAGGTATTGATGCTCTGCCTAACTCGTCTATGGAAAGCCTTAATCATTTGGATCCGTGTACTAGTACATTCTTTGTCCTCACTCGTTGCGCAGCTAGTGTACATGTTACCAGTGAGGTAAAACTGTTCTACTAGTTAACATCTAGTGCTTCGCGCGTCGTACTCATAGCAGGCAGATGTCAACTAGTGCACAGTTTTGCCTCACTAGTTACTAGTTGTCCTAATAGTGCGCCAAAATTGTGGCGCACTAGTGAAGACAGTATTTCCACAGTTCCTTGCATACTAGTAAATAGACCTTAAAGATTGCTATTAAGGATATTGAATAAATGGTCAGATTGGTTTCTTCATGTTGTTTCTCCAAAATTCTTGATATTTACTTGTGAGGAGAAACTGTGCTTAATAGTACTACTCCTGGCATAATAAAATTCCTGTTGTTTACATCTAGGCCTTACCTAGTCGTAATAGTAGCGTACAGATGTCAAATTGCAGTACTACTGGCGAGTAGATGTCAAGTAGCACGTCATAGTGTTACGAGTGCAGCACAGTTATTTGTTAGGAGGCCAAAAGTGGCACTAGTCATGGATAAAATATGACAAGTGATGTAATCCACGTTTATTCGACTAGTCTGCCTTTGCCATTGTATTAGTGCACAGAGTTGTCTTTCTAGTGAGGACAAAGAGCGTACTAGTACACGGACCTTAATTTGGATCTGGAAAAATTGCTCAAATGGCTTTCCGTGCGCATATTCTTCATTGTTGCTTCATCTCAGCCAATCAAGCATGCTATCCTCATTTCTTCACCACTTGCATCAACTTACCGGTAGCATCTGTGCACCTCTTGAATTGATTGTTGTCCGTGTGTGCCTCTGTGGCGGCAATTGGTTACCCCCAGGACGTTCTACCGCTTCGAGGCGGCGTGGGACAGCTCCATGCACAACTCCCTGCTCCTGAACCGAGTCACGCCCCACGGCGAAAAGATCTACATGACGCTCTCGGCGTACCTAGAGGTGACCCTTGAGTAACAGTCATGTGGATGATGAACGCGGATGATGACAGGATCGCATCATCATGTCGGTGTTTTCCAGCTGGAGAAATGCACGCAGCCGGCGGTGGTGACCAAAGACGTGTGCATGGTCTTCTACTCTCGCGACACCAAACTATCCGCCTCGCGTTCCATTCGCAATCTTTTCGGCACCGGGAGCCTGAGAGCGGCCGATGGGTGAGTTTCACGCAAACTCCTCGCTCAAACTGAAAAGAACTTACCGCCCACACACACACACACACACACACACACACACACACACACGCACACACACACACACACACACACACACACACACACACACACACCCCCAACACACACACACACACACACACACACGCACACACGCACACACTAACAAAAAAAAACCTGTCACCTCACAGAAAAAACTCTCACACTTACCAAAAGCTCTCTTACCTGCAAACCAAATACATCTCATGCACATTTAGCCTGTCACATTGTTAAAAACACTCAAATTTTAACGAGAGAGTCAGAAATTACGTGAAAGATTGCTCAAAACTGAAAACCCAGTCAAAGTGGCAGTCAAATTGAGTGAGTAAATAGAAGCTACCTCTAATCTCAAAAACAGTCGCAAAAAACTCGCACCCGCCAAAAATCTCACACAAACTCACACGCACACCAAAATAACTCTGACACACACCTCCGTGACACAAAAAAACTCCCCCAAAAATAGCTCACACCCACCTAAAACCCCCTCTCACACCCACACTCAAAAACTCAATGGACACAAAAAACATTTCATCACACATATACAATCTCTCTCTCTCTCTCTCTCTCTCTCTCTCTCTCTCTCTCTCTCTCTCTGTCTTCCCACAGACGCACACTAAAACACCTCTCACACATATGTGTGCCCCTTTTCACACCAAACCCTCTTAATAAAACAAAAATAATAAAAGTTGAACTAATTAAATGAAAAAGCAATAATGTGAAACCTTTTTTGCCAGATTCAGATTGTGTGAAAATCAGGTGAAACGTAAAAATGGAAGCGTTCTCAATTTTTTTTTTTTTTTGTAAATGTTATTTTTGATGTCTCACATCTTCATCATCTTCTCCTTCCGCCACAAGAAATCGTGTGACGGGCGTGTACGAGTTGAGCCTGTGCAACCTGGCGGATGCGGGAAGTCCGGGCATGCAGCGGCGCAGGCGGCGAGTGCTGGACACGTCAGTGGCGTACGTCCGCGGCGAGGAGAACCTGGCCGGGTGGAGGCCTCGCAGCGACAGCCTCATCCTAGAGCACCAGTGGGAGCTCGACAAGCTCAGCTTGCTTCAGGATGTGAGCGACCTCATTTTGTTTTTGGGTCACGTCGCCACCGAAGGGGACCAGTGAGGGCCAAATGTAAGAAATCTCATTTTTTGTTTGTTTTTGGCCGTCAGGTGGAGAAGACCAAACATTTCCTGTTGCTGCGGGAGAAGCTTGAGTCCACCCTACTGCTGGCGGGTCGGGGGGCTCAGCAGCCGGCGGACGAGGAGCCCGAAGACCCGGGGGTCTGCACGGCATCCGACATCACCACCGACAGGCAACGGGAGCTCGCCACCAAGGTTGACTGCATTCCCACTTCTCTGAATGTTTAAGATGCAGTGAATGTGGTGAACTTGACCCCACCCACACACTAAAAACACATTCATTGAAACATACACAAACTTATCAGTGTACACTTTTTGAAGTGAGAGGAATGCTGAAAATGAAAAATAAATACAAATTTAAAATAAATGAAATGTTGTCATTAGAAATTACAATACTGACGTGCAACATTTTACAATCGTTTATGAACTTACAAAATCAATCGTGCGCTTTTTGTCCGCACAGTGTCTGCGGCTGCTCACTCACTCCTTCGACAGAGAGTACACTCACGTTTGCGTCAGCGCCAGTGAAAGCAAGGTACTTCCTGTTCTGAACCACATGCACTTTCTGTCACGATAACCCAAACGCAACAAAACTAATCGTTGTCTCAGATCTCGCAAATGTCTGTCACCACGCTGAGAGACTCGGCCTCCATCTCCACCCTCAACACCATCACGCCCTCGTCCACCTGCCCTTCCCTGGTGGAGGGTTGCTACGGCAACACAGATCTCAGGTCAATCCTAAATATGTCACTTTTTGTTGTAAATTAGCAGTTAGTCACAGATCATACTATGAAGTTGAAAACAATAAATATGATGGAAATTATTATTTTTTAAATAAATAAATACAATTACGCAGACCTCCCGCTCCTCGCTCCCGTGCCGTCAGTCCGAGTCCCGACGCGCAGCCGGATGCTGATGCCAAAAAGTGCGCGAGCGCAAGCTCAGAAGGGAAACCTCGCATCCGTAGATTCGTTCCCGATATCCAAGAGATCCGAGTCAGGTGAGTTGCCGTATCGAAGAAAACATAATGCGTGTGGAAGTCTACAAACTAAACTGGAGGTAATAACAGTGTTCCCTCCTCGCAGCCCCATTGTGTCCAAAAAGGGTTACCTGCACTTCCTGGAGCCGCACACCAACGGCTGGGTGAAGCGCTACGTGGTGGTGCGCCGGCCGTACGTCTACATCTACAACACGGAGCGTGATGCCATAGAGCGAGCCATCCTCAACCTGTCCTCGGCGCAGGTGGAGTACAGTGAAGACCAGCAGGCCATGCTCAAGGTGCGACCCGTTGTCTCCCTATTGATTAGTGATAGACACCCAGCCAGCTTCTAACAGTTTCTTTCTTTTTTTTTTCTCTCTCCGATAGACCCCCAACACTTTTGCCGTGTGCACGGAGCACCGTGGAATATTGCTTCAAGCCACTAGTGACAAAGATATGCACGACTGGCTGTATGCCTTCAATCCTCTCCTGGCGGGGACTATCAGGTATTGCGTTGAATGCTAACGTTTGGCGCGCTAACAGACAGCAAGATAACAGTATCAGTTGAAAAATCCCTGATGAATAAAGATTTTACATCCCAGCCCTATAGGTACGATAACAAACGACAGTTGATCAAATGGTAAAATGAGAGCTAAATATTGTACTGCGGTTGCTAAAAATGCAGACATACAGCAAGATATCAACTTAACTTGAAACATGACAGTTGATCAAGGGCTGGCATGTTAGCTCAATATGCTAACACGTTTGCTAATAATGCTAACATGCTGACATTCAGCAAGATATCAATCCAAATAAAGAAAGATCCACGAGGTTCTCTCTTTAGTTGGCAACTATTACAAATGAGGATTATTAAAATGCTTACATTCCTGACAAAATGCTAACATGCTAGTTGGCACGTTAGCTCCAAGATAACCAGAGGAGACAAAGCGCTGAGGCAAGTGAATCAGGATCTTGTGTCCTTCTTTGTCATTGGGTACTATTACAAATGATGATTAAGAAAATGGTAACATTGTAGATATGATGCTAACGCGCTAGTAGTTGTCATGCTAACATTCAGAAACATAGTACCTTAAATGGACAAAGTGCTAAGGCACCATTATAAGTGCCTTACCACGCATCCTGTAGTTGGGTCAATTAAAAGATGAGTGAGGTAATAGAATGCTCGCATGCGAGATGAAATGCTAATGTGCTATTTGGCCTCTGCCCCTTAGATCCAAGTTGTCCAGAAGACGAGTGGGACAGATGAGGATGTGATGGAAAAGACTTGAGATGTATATAGACTACCGACCCCTCTCCCTTTCCACCCCGCCGGCGCCATCTTCCTTCCCCCAGTTAGCGTTACTCTACGCCATCTTGTGTCAGGATTTTTCTAATCAGTCCGGTAGTCAGATTCCAAACGTGTGTGGTGATGTCATGTAGTCGTGTCAGTGGCGCATCCGATCTTATACATACAACACATTACCTACTGTACGTGTGTGCGTACGCATGTGCGTGGACATGCAGCAAGAAAGAAAATCAGAGTTTGGGCAAAAGTATTGGGACACTGGCCAAGTCAAAACTGGAACTGGGACAAAAAGTTTTAAGAAACTTGATAACCATGAAGTACAGTCACAAAAATTATTGGGATACCCAGGAAGGAAGAAAAATGAAGTTTGGCAAATGTATTGGGATATCTGCCAGATGCGTCAGTAAAAGCAGTTTGGATAGAAGCACTGGGACACCGATAGGAAATCAAAACTGTTTGAAAATGTTGACAAAATATTGCAACATTAGCAAAAGTATGTTGGAATTCGTCTTGGTTTGGCAATTTTTTTGTTTTGAATCCAGCCAGCTTTTTATGGACTGAAAATGACCTTGCATCACCTAACGATTAATTAATGAACAGGTGTGTCCTAATACTTTTGTCTCTCTAAAAATGCACCTCTTGAACAGCTATCTTTTTTTGTTGTTGTTGTCATTTCTCCGACAAACTTTCTCACATGCTGCCTTCCATGTTTGCACATCTGCACTCGCGTAACACAACAGCGACGCCACGTTCATCCTCACATTTTGAAACTTCCGCTGTCGCTTTATTTATTTTTGTATTTATTTCCATGTGCATGTATGTATTCATGGACAAAGACGTTTACAGTGTATTTGTAAAGTGGTGCAATGTGTGCACATGGCACTTTGTAAGACGCTCCCTCCCACGATGTTGTTTTGAGAAGAATAACGCAAACACACTTTACTTGAATGAATCCCCTCCACTCCTTTAAGTTGTCAGGCTAGTAGGAAGTAATATGAAATCCTAAATAGATATACTCTTTAAAGTGCATATAGATGACATCGTGCCTCACGGTTGCGTTCTATCGGACAACCTTCACGCTGCTATTTATGCTCTTCATCCTGACATCATCATTATTATGTATTATCATCTACACAATGTCTCCACTTTAACCCTTTCAGGGACAGCGGTTACGACAGTGGACAGTTTATCATGTTATCAGGTTACAGGTTATCATGATTGGTGCATGTAACAGGCTCTGCTGTACTCTACGTAGCCGACACAAGTGATCCCAGCCTAATTCAAACGTGAAATGTAAGATTTTTTTTTCTCAATTTTTCACTGCCCGGGTGAGGTGAGTTGTGCGTCAGGTCAGCCAACCTGAGTGCACGCTTACAACAAAAAAAATCCTTTTCATTCTCACAAAATGGTCTCAGAATTTTTACACAAACTGCGTGTCACATTGGCTCCAACCAAAGTTGTTGTAGTCATTCAACACTGAATGTACAAACCACATTTTTAAGCTTCTACCACTCCTTAAGTGCTTGTGTGTGCGTGTGCTCCCATTTGACCTCACGCACTTCAAGACGTGTACTACTGTGTGTTGATGTGTGTGCGGCACCACTGTTGTTTATTAAAACACGCGACCCTTGACCGTCATTTTCTATCACCTTCGGCTCTGAATGGGAAAAGGCCATTTTTGTGCTTCCACATTTCTTTTTTCCCGCTTTCTCAAAAAAAAAAACAACGACATCGCATTGTATATAATAAACATGATTGCTGTGAACGGCGTGTGTCAAACATTAGGGGGCCGAGCTCTTACTGTCAATGGGCTGTTGGAGTTCATTCAGTGTGTCTTTTTTTTTTCGAGTGTCGGAGTAAAGCGTCCAAATATTTGTGCGTGTGTGTTTGCACCGAAACACATTATCATATATGGAATAAAAATAAAATAACAATGATGCAACATGTCGATGGTGTCGGTTATTTTTAGACACTGAATAGCTGTGTGTGTTTCTTCGGTGTTATGAAAGTTAAAAGGCGTCTTGAGAAGACAGAATACTGGAGTGATTCTCAGTGTTGTTCTGGAATTGCGCGAGCGCGCTCTAGTGGTACGCGAAACAATCACTACTACTGTAAGTACATTTCAGTTTTTTTACCTTTTGAGAACAATACATTTGTTTGACTTTTAGGAATTTAAACTTCTTGGATATGATTTTATTTCATTAAAAAAACTATTGAAACCAATACTAGGAGTGGTACAGTACCTGCACTATTACACGTACTAAGTTCTTTTTATTCATCAAACCCGGCAACATTTCATTAATGTAAGTTGCCAGATCCAGACATTAACGCCCATTCCCACGGCTACGTACATCATTTTGTCATTATTCTGTTTCTAAAGGATTATACACCGCTCATTTCGAATAAAAACAAACATATTGATTAAATCAAATGGTGTGTGGTGGTTATAAAAAATAAAAAACGGCTTCGCTGAATCGGTCAAAACCTGGCAACCCAAGTAGAGGCACTCTCTCAACCTCTCCTCTGCTTTCATTTCAGTTTTTTTACCTTTTGAGAACAATACATTTGTTTGACTTTTAGGAATTTAAACTTCTTGGATATGATTTTATTTCATTAAAAAAACTATTGAAACCAATACTAGAGTGGTACAGTACCTGCACTATTACACGTACTAAGTTCTTTTTATTCATCAAACCCGGCAACGTTTCATGAATGTAAGTTGCCAGATCCATACATTAACGTCCATTCCCGCGGCTACGTACATCATTTTGTCATTATTCTGTTTCAAAAGGATTATACACCGCTCATTTCGAATACAAACATATTGATTAAATCAAAGGGTGTGTGGTGGTTTTAAAAAATAAATTTATTTAAAAAACGGCGTCGCTGAATCCATCAAACCTGGCAACCCAAGTAGAGGCACTCTCTCAACCTCTCCTCTGCTTTCGCTTTGCTAGCAGATGATTGACGCGAGTGGAGCGAGACGCAATAAAGGTATCTCTGGGACAACTTGACATCACTTGACAAGGTCAGACACGAAGATAGGCATATAAACCTGCCACGGCTCGTCTACATTGAATATACTGTACGATTGTCGAATGGCCAAAATTGTGCTAGCAGGTACAAGTCCAACTCGCTTTACGTCACCAAGTGTAGCCACCGGTAAAACTCGTTTAATACATGTCAATTGGAGCTAACATTTTTCGCGAATTGAGTTGTCGTGTCACTTTTACACCATATCTCGGCCATGCCTTTTTCTTACTTTTACTTCATTTGTTTCAGTTTCACAATGCGTCATCATTAACGACACATTAATTGACACACACGTATTCTGAATTTATATATGTTGTAAACACGTTTTAATGCGATTTTAAATCGGCTTGTAGGTCAAAATAATTGTTTTGTCCAAAATTTTTGTTTCATGTATCAGAGATGATGTTTTGCCTCAACTTCTTTTCCTGAATGCATCTGAATGTGGCGCGCTCCGATTACGTGTGTTCGTTTACTCCAGCCATATTGGAGCGGTACGTGTATGTCGCGTTTCTCATTACGGTTTAGCGTTCGCCTCCCGCTCTATCGAGGATTTCAAAATGATTTTTATTTCAGTGGGGCTGCTTTGAGATAGGAGTTGAATTGGTTTGTGACCGTGCTCAGAACCCAAAACTTGATTATTGTAAGTCACGTGTTTCAGTTCAGCTTTTCAGCATCTCTCATCAATCCAGCTACGGCTCAATGAATGGGTGGATAGTTAAAAGTGCTTTCTCCCCAGGAGATGTCCTGTCAATGCAATGCTGACATAACGCCTGGACATGGAAGAGAGTTTGGTAATGCCGAAAAGAGCCACAACAGGTGGGATGTTAAAAACTGCTACATGTGTCAACATCACTACAAATGCTAATTGCTAATAAGCATTTTGATTTAGCATATACATGGATTACAATGCAACAACGCCAGTGGCGCCCGAAGTGATCCGGGCCACCTACGATGCCATGCGGGACGCCTGGGGAAACCCGAGTAGCAGCTATGTTGCAGGTGAGGCTACATTTCCTGAGACTGTAATTTTAAGGTAATTGAAAACATCATTTAAAACATTACAACTTCAAACTGCTTAGCTCTTTCAGGACTTTACAAATGTATTCTCAACAGATTAAAAGTATTCTCATTTCAAAGTGGAAAAGCTCATTCAGATAGACCGGTCAACTCCGGTCTACAAGGGCCTCCTATCCTGAATGTTTTCGATGTTTCTCTCCTCCAACATAATTTTGTTGCATTCTCTCATTGCAATTTGCTCTTGTAAGGCTTGACCGCGAAGGCCATCATTACTCAGTCCAGGGAGAACGTGGCAAGAATGATCGGAGGCAACTCAGAGGACATCATTTTCACCTCGGGTGGAACCGAGGTAACACCGACACATTTTCCCGCTGGCATTTTAGAAAACTTAAAAGTAAAAAAAAAAAATGGAACTCATTCCAGTCCAACAACATGGTGCTCCACACCGCCGTCGAGCATTTCTGGAAGAGCCAACGTGACGCCAGAAAAGGAGACGACGGAAGCCAGCCGCACATCATCGCTTCCGATGTGGAGCACGACTCGGTTAAACTGGTGGCCGAGCATCTGAAGAGGGAAGGCAAAGTGGGTACGAGGACAGCAGCAACCAAATCTAATTGCCTTTGTTGACGTTCAGAACTGAACCGCAGCCTCTTGTATTTAAGCGGACCGAGAAGAATCCAGTCCCCTCGGTTTTCACCTTGACCGTGAATCGCCTTTGCTTTTTGCATCAGATTTACGAGAATGTGCTCTTGCAGATTTTACCTGTGTGCCGGTTTCCAAGACAACGGGCCGCGTGGAGGCAGATGACGTGGTCGCCGCCGTGCGCCCTAACACCTGCCTGGTGTCTATCATGCTAGCCAACAATGAGACGGGCATCATCATGGTAAGAAAAGAAGTTGGATTCAAAGACACCAGTTTCACCAATCAACACAAAATTGGGCAAAGAGCCTCAAGGACCCATGTCCAGAATTCAACAGGTCGGCTGTTTTGCTTTAAATCAGCCGTTTTGGTGCAAATTCCATAGCTTAAAATAAATAACTCAATAAATACCCGCAACGTATTGAGTGAATTCCAGAGCTCGAAAGTAAATAAAACATTACTCTTTTCCCCAGACATGTATCGTAACAGGACGTACAAAAAAAAAAAAAAGTCAAATCCCACGCGCAAAATTAAATAGGATGTTGCCCGTTTAATTTTGAAGCGGCTATTTTGAGGCAAATTTAGGAGTCAAAATTGACGAAAAAAATGAGTCCCTGAGACCAGCTCCACAAAGTGATGTTGTCTGTTTTTGGCAGCAATTTGGGGCAAATTCCAGGGTTGGAAAGTCAGAATTATTGTTTTTTTACTGGAGACACCAGTTCAACCAGTCAACACGGAATTCAGTGGACATGTGTATCAGCACTTTGAGTTTCATTTTTACGTATGAAAAAAGTGCTCTCTAAAGATTGATTGATCATAACAGGATGCACAAAAACTTTCAAGGACCCTTACCCAAAATTAAACGAGCACTCTCCTTATATGTTCCATCTATTCTTATGTCAGCCCATCCGCGAGATCTCGCAGCGTGTCCGCTCACTGAGGCAACAGGATGGATGCGCGCGTGTCCTCATCCACACGGACGCCGCTCAAGCCTTGGGTAAGATCCCAGTGGACGTCAAGGAGCTGGGTGTGGATTACCTCACCATCGTGGGTCATAAGGGGGGTAGCGTGTGAACATTTTTTTTTTTTTTCATGAAGCAACAATCAGCTGATAATGAGTTTTTATTTGAATGTTTTTTTTTTCTTTAGTTTTACGGGCCTCGCATCGGTGCGCTTTATGTGAATGGCCTTGGGGTGAAAACACCACTCTATTCCATGTTATTTGGCGGCGGGCAGGAGAGGAACTTTCGACCTGGGTATCATACAGTAATAGTCATACATTTTCATTGATGAAGCAATGAAAATACACAAATACATGAGTACAGCGGTGCCTTTTGCTTACAAATGTTCGTTGCTTAAAGGGTTGCAAATACAGTAAAATCAAAGCTAGGGAAGCGCTAAGATAGCAATCAGCTAACGGATTTTGGGAAAGCAATGTGGTTTGGCGAAATACACTGGATACATTTCTCTTTGCTTTACCTTTTAAATGTCAAATTTTTTGATTGCAACTCTAGATAAAAATAAAAAAAAATCAGATGAGCGAAGGCCCAAATTACGAAAAACTCATAAGTCGAGGTACCACTGTATTCATAGAGCCATACCCGTAAATTAATCAATGTCTTTGTTTTTAACATGGCAGCACAGAAAACACACCAATGATTGCTGGACTGGGAAAGGTATGTATTCAGGCAGTGAAACTCAACTTTTTTTTTTTCCAATTATGTACTTACTCCTTGTGAAATCTTTTTTTTCAGCCCACTTTTGTCTGACGTCCGTTTCATGACTCAAAAACAATTTGAGTTCTGCCAACTTACATCTTTATCTTATCCTCATTAAAAAGCATTTGTCAGGGTTTATTTAACGGCACAATTTATTATTCAATTGGTCGTCGCACTTTCTTTCCATCCATCAATGCTGAGCTCCGTTAGTTATCCTATCTTATCTTATCCAAATGACTTCCTAAATATTTTTAAGTAGTAGTAACCTTTGTTTTTGTTGTATATATTCAGGCAGTGAAACTCAACTTTTTTTTTTCCAACTATGTACTTACTCCTTGTGAAATATTTTTTTTCAGCTCACTTTTGTCTGACGTCCGTTTCATGACTCAAAAAAATTTGAGTTCTGCCAACTTACATCTTCATCTTATCCTCATCAAAAAGCATTTGTCAGGGTTTATTTATCGGCACAATTTATTATTCAATTGGTTGTCGCACTTTTTTTCCATCCATCTATGCTGAGCTCTGTTAGTTATCATATCTTATCCAAATGACTTCCTAAATATTAAGTAGTAGTAACCTTTGTTTTTGTTGTATGATATTATTTTGTTTGTTCCCTTTTTTTTTGTGTGTGTGTGTCCCTACTAGGCTGCTGAACTGGTGACAGATCGCCTGTCTGACTACGAGAGTCACATGCTGGATGTAAGAGAATACCTGGAGGAACGCCTCAAGGTTAGTTTGGATATGGTCTTCAAATAAAATCTCAGATTATTTATTTTTTTTAAACACTAAATTCCAATTTCAGATTTGCTTATAGGATAAGCAGATGTTGATGATACGATTGAAAAAGTTTTGCCTTTTAATGGGGGCAGCGAACTCAACCTGCCTCACAACTGGCATCACAACAAATTGCATCAGTGTAATTTGCATAATTAAAAAAAAAATATAATCATGTCACAAATGATTTTTTTTTTTTGGTGGGGGGTGCTTGAATGGATTAATGATAGTTCCATTCATGTAAGTATGTTTGCGTGTTCCCCTGGCAGGCCGTCTTTAAAGACAAGCTGCACTTCAACAACCATTTCCAGGGTTCTGATCGCTTGCCCAACACTTGTAATGTGTCCATCCTGGGTCCAGGCTTACAAGGTGTCCGCTCGACAGCCTCCTTATCTGCTTCAAGCAGCTTTGGGATCATTTGAAAATTAAATAAAAAAAGAATACTCGTTCCGTTCTGCCTCAGGCTGGCGAGTTTTGTCCCATTGCAAGAAGCTGCTGGCCAGCGTGGGCGCCGCCTGCCACTCAGACCACGGAGACAGGTGATGTAGCTTCGGGGGCCCACTTAACACACTCCCGGCTTGGCTTGTGAAGGGCCGGAAATTTTCCCGTTTAGTTCGATGGACTCTTCAACTTGCTTCTTTAAAAAATGAGCATTATTTCAAACCGACGTAATGATACAGGTCAGTCCAAGTTTGAGATGATTCTCTCCAGTTACAATACGGTGTGGTTCAGTGCAATTTAGGATGTAATACTGTTGACTCCAGTTACAATAAAACAGAACTAACTCCAATTACAATGCAATGCGATTTGACAACAGTCAATCTGAAATCCAACGCGCAAACCTATTTGGGATTGACTCACGCCACCAATCTGTGTGCGGTCCGTCAGGCCTTCCCCCATCCTCCTGAGCTGCGGCGTGACCCCCGAAGTGGCGTCCAACGCCCTACGGCTGAGCGTGGGCCACAGGACCAGCAGAGAGGACGTGGACGTCGCCGTGAAAGACCTCCAAGAGGCCGTCAAGCTACTGGAGCAGAGCCAATAAAAAGCCCCTTGATCACACAGGCAGGCCTGGTACACTTTTACAACATATTTGATCATTTTATGCAAATGATGCACAATGGCTCTTTTTTTTTTTTTAAACCATTTTAATTGGCCTTTGCACCAAATTTGTACCCGTCAGCATCCATTCATTCATCTCGTATACTGCTTTGCCCTGAGGAATTATGAATACTAATGCGTCAGTTCAAAAGCAACAAAATTATATCATGTAAACTGACTCAGTAAACAAGTCATTCAATAATACTGTACAACAAA
The DNA here is from genome assembly GCF_001891065.2 of Hippocampus comes. Taxonomy (NCBI): domain Eukaryota; kingdom Metazoa; phylum Chordata; class Actinopteri; order Syngnathiformes; family Syngnathidae; genus Hippocampus; species Hippocampus comes. The sequence continues at coordinate 6,487,032 of NW_017806175.1, read as the reverse complement.
TAAATCTTGTACTGGTACTGTACATTCTTTGAGTAATTTTAATAAGCTACTGGTGCTTTTTACTTCTTTGCTTTTAAATCTATTAAATTAACTTGTTTCTGAAAACCTTTAAATGTTGCATTTTTAATTTTGTCAACCACACGGAGTTACCTTGTGTATGAAATGTGCTATATCAATAAAGCTGCCTCGCCTTGCAGTTGGCAGCATTGCATCGCTCAGTTTTGAGGTCAGCACAGTTTTTGAGTTGAAAATAAGATTAGGCGGTGAATCTTGGCTTGTTGCATCGATTATAAGGGAGAAATGCCAGCATGGTGAAAGTCTGATATTCAGACACATTCAGGTACCTCACACTCGAATGAAGGATGCATATGTGGGAAATAAGCAGAGGATGTGTCACAGTACATAGTAGAAAGTGTTTGTTGCCCTTGATTTTTGTATTTTGCAATCAAAAGCGATTTCTCTGTCTTGTTTTTTTTTTTTTTTTCTAAATTGAGGTGTCACAAAAGTAAGAAGTAGAAACGTCAATATCACTGTGCTGTTTTTGGTGCTTACTCTTTTTTTGCGAGGATATGATTATTATTATCATTATTGTGAGAACTCAACATCCTATGGGCCTTGAGAGATGAGTCAAAAGGCTTTCAATGACTGGAAATTAATAATTAAAGGGGAAATAAGTTTTTTTAAATTTATTTTTTAAATGGAATAATGGCATTTCCATTCAGTGGCACCATGCTATCCCTCTGGCTTGAGTCATGGGTCAGCATGTGCTCAGCGCCACACAAAAGCAGCTCGGCAGTCTTTCGTTACCTTTCCCAGCGGCTGCTGGCTCGGCTGCCCCTCTGCAGTCACGCTGGCCAGCTGGCGACCTCTCAGGTGTCACTTTTCCACCACGGTAGGGAGACACAATGACACATTGACACTCTGAAGAGCTCGACGGTTCCCAAAACTAAACCATGGTCCTCCACCAGGCCATCCGAGCGGCCCGAGCGGGCGACCTGCACGCGCTGCGGGAACTGGCGTCTCGCGGCCTTCTCTCGCCCGCCGTGGACGCTCAAGGCGCCGGCCCGGTGCACCACGCCGCCCGCTGCGGCCGCCTGGAGTGCCTCCGCTTTCTGGTGAGTGAGCACGGCCTGCCACCCGACGCCCGGGCCGCCAACGGGGCCACGCCGGTCCACGACGCGGCGGCCACAGGACACGTGAGGGAGCTGAGGTGGCTCCTGGAAGAGGCGGGATGCAGCGTGGAGGTGAGCCATGGGTTCAATCAGACTTGAATTGTCTGTTCATGAAATGACTTGTTTTAGGTTAATTGGAAAGTCAGACTTGTCTGTTTATGAATACATCAACTCTGATAGGTACAAGGCACTTGAAATAATCTTTTATGTACCTTACGTTCAAGGAAAACACAAACGTTAGTTTCAATACGAGTGCTGTTTGTGCGTGCACGTAGGACCGGGATGCCGCCGGTGCCACTGCACTGCACCTGGCTGCCCGCTTCGGCTGTGCGGAGGCGGTCCGCTGGCTGCTGTCCGTCGGAGGCCCGGCGATGGAGGAAGCGGAGACCGAGTGCGGAGCCGTGGCAGCTCACTACGCCGCCTTCAATGGGCACCTCGACTGCGTGGAGCTGCTTGTTGGCCACGCGCCGCGGTCTGTTCATAATGGGGGTCACACGTCCGGTGCTGCTGCAAATTTCACAGCGCTTTACATTTTCGACATTTGCTTCTGTTAAAGCCTGAAGATTTTTTGCAAATGTTTTAAAAATAATACAACGTAATGTGGGGAGGGGTGGGGGGGAAGGATCTTACAGTGCATTCAAAAGGTATGCAAACTGCTTCACTTTTTCCACCAGGTTGTTAGTCTTATTCCAAAATAGAATACATTAGCTTTTTTTCACAATGAAATTCTACACACGGCACCATATGATAACAAAAAAAGAAAAAAGTTGATTTGAAGTTTGTGCAAATTCATTAAAAAATGTCCCGGAATCCAGAAAGTATTCACAGTGCTTCACTTATTCCATATTTTATGTTACTGCTTTTATGCCAAAATGGAATATTGTTTTCCCCCTCAATCCTCATAATCACAACATGAAAACAGTTTTTGAAATATTTGCAAATGTATTTAAAAAAATAATAATATGGGGGAAAAAATGAATATACAGTGCATACACAAAATATTTCCAGTGCCTCACTTTTTCCATGTTATAGCCTTATTCCACAATAGAAAAAACAATCCCTTCAAATTTGTGCATAAAAAGTGAAAAACTGTGAATGCTGTTGGAACTTAATCCATTTTGAAAAAATATTTATTCTCTATACAAAATTTGCTAAAAAAAAAAAAAGCTCGTCCAAAAAAATCCTTAAAAAATGTATTTCACGTTGTCGTGATGTGGAGAATTTTGAGTGGAAAAAAAATGAATGTCATCATTTGTTAGAAATAAGACCAGGGCATAGCAAAATGTGAAGAGCCTGTGACATTCCTTTCAGGTGCGTGAACAGGCAGATGTCCACAGGCACCACGGCGCTCTACTTGGCGTGCCAGGAGGGGCACGTGAACGTGGCCGAGTACCTGGTAAAGCGTTGCGAAGCCGACGTACACGTGAGGGCGCACGACGGCATGACTTGCCTGCACGCCGCCTCGCACATGGGCCACATCCGTGTGGTGACCTGGCTGGTGAGTACGCATTGACTTTGATGGCGCAACGTCTTTTCGATAATGTATCCCCACAGCGTTTCATTTCATCTTCATCTCTTCAGCATTCCCACACAATTTCTACAGATATTGCATTCCCTACTTTCTCTTTCATCACCTCCCCCCCAAAAAATGACAAGTTGACCCACACCGAGGTGAACCCATCCTGCCAGGACGGGGACGGTGCCACCGCGCTGCACTTTGCCGCCAGCAGGGGGCACTCCCGTGTCTTGGAACGGCTGCTTGGTGCCGGGGCAAAGATCCTGAAGGATTTGTGGGGCGGGACGCCATTACACGACGCCGCTGAGAACGGAGAGATGGAGGTTGGCTTTTCATCTTAACCCTTGTGACCTCTTCACGTCTATTACCCAAACAAACAAACTGCTCTGAAATGATTGTACATCAATCATTATTTTGAGCTTTGTTTTCCCATAAATAGCTTCCAGAGGGTTCAAAATGTGTCAACACTGTCTAAGACTTGTAAACCTAAAAGACACCGGTTTTAAAACATTTTTAAAAACAAATTCCACCCACTAACTGCACCACAACCAAAATGATTGCCCCTTCCGAAAATGAGAACAATGTACAAATTGTCTGAGGAGGGCACAATTGATAATTAAAAAAGAAAATTGTAAATGCAGCTGTAAATCATCTGTGCATATTTCAGTGCTGCGAACGGCTGCTGGCCAGCCATGCCGACCCCTCTGACAGAGATATGGACGGGTTCACGCCTACCCAGCTGGCCCACTACAACGGACACCACCTGTGCGCCAAATACCTGCGATCCCACGAGAACCTCGTAAGATGGCCTCCTCTAGCGTGCTAGTTACTCTGGTTCGGCGCTGACCATCTGCTTCTTGGCGTGGTCGGCGGTGGGGGGTTGCGGGGGTGGTATGGGGTAAAAGTGAAACATCTGGAAGCGTCTCGCACGATCATTTTCTCCATTTGTGACACTGAGGTCACTCAGCTTTGTTGGCCGGGAAATGAAAGCGCTGGTGTGCCTAGAACTTGGACCAAGGGGACTTTTGTTTTAGGCAAAAACGTCTCAGAGCTTCCATTGTGTGCCTGAACAGGATTTCGAAACAAATTTCACAAAGGAAATAATGCACGGACAGTGTTACCTTGACTTTTGAGTGCCCCTTTTGAGTTGCGACCACATTTGAGCGTTGTTTGGTGGCCATGAACTCAACTCCCTTCACAACAAACAGAAGTTTGGCAGATAGTGAACAATTCTTCAAAAAAGAGACTTCAAGTGGTTTAATGCCACTGCCAGTTGAAGTTTGCTGTCATCAAGACATAAAACTAATATATTACATCTGCATGTCAAACAATTACCTAGCTTTGCTTTCATTGACTCCATTTAGATTGATGTGAACAAACAATCCACAACAGATGGGTCAACAAATGGCATCAGCGTCGCCGTGTTGTAATCCAGTAAGCCGTGGATGTTTTAACACCAACAGCGGACCTACATATTGAGAATATAACATTACTCACGAGCATCTATTCTTTATCCTCTGCAAAGAACACTAGCGCGATTGCGCGTTCCAGAGCAATTGTGACTCTCTTGCGTGTGCATACGTATGTCTGAATGAATTAAACTCATATCTGAAGACATACTATATATCTGAATTTGGCAATTTTATTGTGAAATTTGGGGAATGCGCTGAGTAGCTTTTGATGTCTCCAGCCCTCTTGCTTGAGTGCTATCGGTCCCGCGTGAGTACTTTCGCACTGGGGCTGTATCTGGAATCCTCCCTGAGTGGCCACTGGGCTGGGTGTCATCAACCGGTTGAAATAGAGTGACTGGAAGAGTCACAGAAAGACATGACGGTGGTCGTCCTTGGACATTTCCATTTGTCATTGTTAGGGAACAGCAAGTTACGCACGAAGGGAATCAGTCGGACGTGTGTTGAAAGTTTAGAGATCCAATGAAGTTGACCTTTACTGGAAGAAGGTCATCGCCCATTTTCTGTTGATTCAAAGCCCCAATATCCCTTTAACTTTTTGTGAACTGTGCTATAAAAGGACAAATTTATGGGGTAAAAAGCATGGAATTAGAAACGAAGTTGGGGGGGGGGCGGGGGCTCAGCATCAAGGGATCGGAGATCACTGGGTTTCATTTGAACCGTGTACAGAGGTTCCAGTGTACTTTTTATAAAAGTCTTGAATAATAAACAAAGAAAACTTTTTAGAAAAAAGAGTTTAAAAGCACTAGCTCAGCCAGTTTGTACCGCGTCTTCTTGATTTACGACCCCCCCGACGTGCGATCAAAGGGCGGCGTAGTAATCAGGGAATGTTGTCCGCCGACAGACCTTAAAGCCTCCCAGGTGTCTCGGCGGACCACCCGCATCATCGGCCGGGCCAACGGGAGCCGGCAATAAGTCAAGAAGAAGCAGCGCAGCTGCACTTGTTTCTACGGGATCCGGGCCTCGCCGCCCTCAGAACAATGGCGGGGTAATTAGCGCAGACTCTGGCAACCCGCCGTCGGCCGAGGGGTCCTCTCAGCTTTCGCCCCACTCTTCTCAGGTGTAAGGCCTCGAGGTCTGTTAGGAGATCCGCGGGGTCTGGTTTCACATTTTGCGCCGTCTCCGCGCCAGCAACTGGCAACTTAATCCCACTAAGGAGCAAGATTCAAAGGAAGACTCTTGAGCTGGATCCTCCTCATACTGGAGATCAGCTGAGCTTTAATTACATCTCTGCAGGCGTCTTCAAAGCGGAGGCTCGGTTCAGCTCGTTTCCCTCGCGTGAAAGGGGGCGCAAGTGGGGCTACGCACGTCATGTTTGGATGGCTCGCTACGAGGTGGAAGTACAACCAGCGCTCCTCATTTGGCAGTGCGGAAGCAGCTGCAGACAGATAAACAGTAAACACAAGAGATGATACATTAGTTCAGTTTGTCGAGGCGCCTCGATGGGCTGCTGTGGAAGCAGGAAGTGAACTGAGTGAGGCAATGAAGGCATAGCGGGTTCTTAGGAACGAGTAGAGGACACCGTTATTTCAGGTCGTATGAGTTTGCCAACTTCCTGGCGCCCGTTGAGACAACAGAGTAAATCGAAGGTGACGAGTTGGATTGGCCGCAAATAGCCGAGGGCAGTTTTTTTTCCGGTCCGAACAAGTTTGTTGCCTAGATAGAGAGGCGGAAGTTAACAAATTGAACTCATGTGAATGGTTTGGCAGAAACTGGCAAAAGCAATTGGTTAAGTCCCAACAGGAAGTTAATAACGCAAAGCAATGAGAATTGGCATCAATCAGTAGAGGGGGAAATTGGTTCAGGCCCGGCTAGTTTGCCGCATGTGTGGTTTGCTGTGAAAGCAGGAAGTTAACACAAGTTGAGGGAGGCATAGCGGATTGGCAGCACCGCGTAGAGAGCATCGTTGTTTCAGGATCAAGAAGTAAAGGAAGGAAAGTAAAGCAATGGAGACAGAATGTATTGGGAGCAGCCAGTAGGGCGCAATTGTTTCAGGCCCAATTTATTCTTCGCCTAAGCGGGTAGAAGCAGGAAGCCAAAATGATGTAACAGACAGAACAGATTGGGAGCAACTGGTCGAGGGCAAAATTGTTTTTGGCCCAACTCGTTTGTTGCCGAAATGGGTAGCGGTTCAAGTAAGACGTAACAAAGTCAAGCACTGGAGACAAAACAGATTGGCAGCAACCCGTCGTGCAAACAATTGTTTCGCCCTCAACAAGTTTGTCATCTAAAGGGGGTCGCTGTAGAAGCAGGAAGTTAACACAAGTTGAGGGGAGGCATCGCGGATTGGCAGCACCGCGTAGAGAGCATCGTTGTTTCAGGATCAAGAAGTAAAGGAAGGAAAATAAAGCAATGGAGACAGAATGTATTGGGAGCAGCCAGTAGGGGGCAATTGTTTCAGGCCCAATTTATTCTTCGCCTAAGCGGGTAGAAGCAGGAAGCCAAAGTGATGTAACAGACAGAACAGATTGGGAGCAACTGATCGAGGGCAAAATTTTTTTTGGCCCAACTCGTTTGTTGCCTAAATGGGTAGCGGTTCAAGTAAGACGTAACAAAGTGAAGCACTGGAGACAAAATGGATTGGCAGCAACCCGTCGAGCAAACAATTGTTTCGCCCTCAACAAGTTTGTCATCTAAAGGGGGTCGCTGTAGAAGCAGGAAGTTAAAAAAAGCGACGCAAATGAGACACAACGGGAATGGTAGCAACCGGTAGAACGCACAATTGTTACAGATCCAACTGGCTGACAACGTCATCCGCAGGTGCCTTCTTGTTGTTGAAGCGTCTTATCAGGCGTGACGGTGTCACATTGTCTTTCCACTCCCGCCTTTCACGAGTCCTCTCCAGCTGAGCGTTCGCTCCATTCAACGGGAGGAAAAAAAAAAAAAATCATCAGGATACGACGGGATAAAATTTCTCTTTTCGAAGGCTTCCGCTGATACCTGCTGCGTGCCAGTGCGCCATTCACATTAGCAGCCACCCAATCCCTTCCCCCCTTCAATTATTCACACTGTCCTCCCATCGGCTTTATTGTTTACGGGCCCTCGAGCCACAGCGCAAACGCTGTCGGTGTTGAACCAGCCCTCCCTCTGCCACATCCTCAACGCGCAGCCATGCTGAACCGCTGACATCCAGGTCGGTCCATTTTTACCTTGTTGAAACTTTGTCAAGATGCGTAGCTGGCCTTTTTTTTTTATCTGCCTGCCATTAACTACCAGGCGGAGGAATCACGTTGTAATTTGCCAAACAATATTATTGCACGATTGAGCCAGGGGTGATATCACAATACGGCGATATAGTCCATATTCAACGGTGCTTTGAAATGCAGTGAGGTGTGCTCAATTCACTGCCCAAAAAGTAGCAGTTTGTCAGAACAATATTAAAAATAATTTTAAAAAGAGGTTTCAGGTTGCCAGATAGTTCACAATTTACTCTGATTTGAAGTTTCATTTCAAGTTCATTACTGTATTATGTGTATTTCAAACAACTTTTCCTTAGGAATGCCGCGGCTAGCTTAATGCTAGCAAAAAAAAAAAATCCATTGACGGGCTAATGGACATCATCTGTCGCGGTGTAATAAGTCTTCAAGCAACGCATTTTAAAAACCAACCTGTGGACCAACATATGCAGACAGATAAGGTAACAGTAGGCATAGATTCTTCATCCTCTGCGAAGAACAACTACTACAAAATTTTGACCACCCCAACGTGCTATACTGAAGGCGCGCGATAATTAATTCAAACTGTCAAAATTCGTCCAGCGAGTGCGCTAAAGATAAACCGCATGAAAACATACAGTCCGTCCGTCGGGCGTCACTACAGTGGTTCACATAGCTGGTGTTTGCACTCAGTGCCCCTGTGAATGAGGGAAATAGACGACTCAGAAACCAGAGTGTGAACTCGCGAGATACTGAAACCCGCAGCTTTGTGTGCGAGTGCGTGCGTGTGTACAGTGTGTGCATGATGCGCGTGTGTGTGTACATCCCCCACGTCTCTCTGTAGCAAGGGGAAAATAGATGGGGGGGGGGATAGTTCAAGTTTGTTACAAACACTGGCAGGAGTGAACTGGAGCGCAGTGCAAGGTTGTGAACTCTTGATGTGTTGTGATCGGAGCCTTTGATAATACGCGTGCGTGTGCGTGTGCGTGTGCGTGTGCGTGTGTGTGTGTGTGTGTGTGTGTGTGTGTGTGTGTGTGTGTGTGTGTGTGTGGAGCAGCTGAGAGGTGGCGTTGATGAAAACCAAATGCTGGCTGCCACTGGGTCCAATTAAAGGCACGCACAGGGACGTTGAACTGTTACGAGAAAGGGTCACCCAGGAAGCACCACCTCCTCCTTTTCCTCCTCTTCCTCCTCCCTTCTTCTTTTTCTCCTTGTTTATCTCTCGGTGATTGCACAACTTCGGGGAAGCTGTAGGAAGCGGCGAGGACCGGCCTCCGATTTTTTTGACTTTGATGTGGACCCGCGATGCGCTCGGAGGCGGAATGCGATACGGCGGGCTGTCCGCGGTGCACATGAGGACAGTGTAAATTTTTCAACACAACCGCCATGCATGGTTTCCTTTATAGTCCTGTCGTCTGATTTATTTATTTTTTTTCCATTTATCATATAAATTGTTTTGTTTGTAGTGGATATGTCAGGATAATGAAATGCAAAAACATGTTGTTGGGGAATTTCCTCTTCGTGGGGACTAATAAAGCCGATTTTTAAATTCCCTGTGAAGTGAAAATAGGTACCACATGTCAAGGAAATTTGACACAGAGATGTGTCGTGAACAACCTTGCCAAATTTGAGTGATTACAAAAAAAAATCAAGTATACACATATCAAGAGAGGCTTTAAAAATCTGAAAAATCAATCGACTGTCTCCACTCTCTTAAGTTGTGGGCGTGTCTGCTGAATGTGCTGAAACCACACCCGGCTCTGCTATTAACTGTCAGTCAAATAGTCCTGGAAAAATGGAGGCCGCTTCTTCCAGCATCTTTCTACATACGCATAACGACATGTTTGAGCCATGAAAATGTATTCCCTTCAAGACTCCGGTGGTTGGAATATATCCCACCGGGATGCCACATCAATGAGGCACTCTAAAGCGGCCATGCTCGCTGTCAGGTCGGACTTTCGAACGACCATTGTTTGTTTGGAGCACTGGAGTGTCAATTTGTTGTGTTTATATATGCTACGTGTGTTAAGCCTTAAAGGCAACTTGAGAGCGACACGGATACCCGTCACGCATCGCATGTTCCGTGTGTTGCGCGTCCTGGCTTACAAGCACAGGAAGGTGCCTGGCAAAAGGAGTGGGGGGGATAGTTACACAAGTGGGAAAAAAAAATCGTAAAAAAAAAAAAAAAAATTACATTTGCTGTTTTTGTGCTCAGGCCGACAGGTTCAGCAATATTTTTATTGCTTTGGCACCATCTTGCGCCACCTTGATCCCGAGCAATAATATAATTGTGAGTTGAGGAGGGTTCATGAAGACAAAAGTTGTGTTTTGTTACCGTCTTGGGCATCTTGATGCCAAGGAGCTAGGTCACGGTGAGTTGGAAAGCTTCATTTAGATAAACGTAGTGCTTTGCTGCCATTTGGTTCCATCCATAGGCAATTATGAACCTTTTGGTGGAGGGCTAAAATGACTCATAGATTTTTGCTATTCGCCCTGTCCATTCAAATACACAAATGCGATGTAATGGCGACACAGCTTTTTTTTTTTGTCGTTCATGACAGTCGCGCTATCAGACTACCGGATGAATATCGTTGTGTGTCTTGGATCGGACGAGGGTCCCGTTTGTTGGATGGTGGGGCGAGGGCGGTACGGACTGTCTATTCACCCAAAAAGAATTTGAGGTAACCACGCTTGCTCATCAGTTAGCAGCTTGGCAAACGTAGCATGAGTTGAAATACTCTGTGTACTTTGCAATATTTCCCCTTTTGCTCGTCACTTTTTTAAATACTATACACCACAATTTGATTGTGTCTGCCACGTCCAGTCTCTCGTCATAAGTAGGAGGTCACCATCTTCGGATTGGTCAATGCCCTATCACCAATCGATTGACCAGTGACTAGTCCAGGGTGTACCTTGGACTTGTCACTGCTGGGAAGGGTCCCAGCTCACCCAGAACCCTACTGAGTAGTATGAATGTTGTTTTTTTTCTGATGCAACCAGATCGCCGTCCCATCAACACAGGAAGACGTCATGAAGACGGCCGTGACCGTCATGGACACCTTGAAGGTGCTTAGTCATTTGCACACGTCAAAAGAAACCCTCAAAACAATCCAAAAACATCGCATCTTCTTCATATTCCCCAATCAGCAACCCGAGAGCGAGGAGACGGTGGCGGCCAGGTACCCGCGGCCTTCCATGAGCATCATCCCGCGCATTGAGAAGATCCAAACGGCCACTTCTGGTATGTTTACGAAAGGTTTTGGAAAAGCGGAGGAGGAGGTGACGAGACGGAACGGACGTTGTTGTGTTTAGTGATTCAAGGTCTGCATCGACCAAAGAGGACGCCACCCGACGCCAACAAACTCCTCGCCGACAGAAAGCTCCTCGGCGACATGAAGCCCATCGTGTCACTCAAACAGTCGTCCCTTTCGGGTGTCTTCACCGGACAAGCCGTAAGCGCGGCTGCCTTATCTTAGATTTGTCATTCAGCATTCATATTGGTGGTGGATCTTAGATTGACACGTACGGACGGCACAGTGTACTTGGTGACTTCCCACCGCTACCCGTCGCAGAGTAAGATGGTGGTCTTGCCCACCGAGGAGGCCAACCTGGCCGACATGGACTACCTGGTGCCCAGCCACGACGAGAAGGGCCGGCCTATCGCCGAGTGGAAGCGGCAGGTGATGGTGAGGCAGCTGCAGGCCCGACTGCTGGACGAGGAGGACCAAAGGTTGAAGGTAACGCCAGCCGCGATGTGAATTTAAGAAACCAAAAACTGGTGATCCTGTGAAAAAGTAAACCACTTGTTCATCTGTCGCAATCTGTTGTATTGTTATCGTATTTTCCGCACTAAAAGGCGCACCTAAAAGCCTTCCATTTTCTTAAAAGCTCAAAGCGTGCCTGAAAATCCGATGCGCCTTGTGTATGGTCATTACGGTAATATTTCGACCCCAAAATGGCTCCTTGCTCGAGCATTGCTGACAACGCAGAGTTCAAACTTGAGGCCATCGGATACGCAGTTGAACACAGAAATAGAGCAGCAGCAAGAGAGTTCAACGTTAACAAGTCAATGTTATAACTCGCTGTTGGTTAAGTGAACTGTGTCGCTGCTTTATTAAATAAGTTTTACTGACATCTGATCGTTCTGTTGGTGTTTCCTTGAACGTAGCTCCATCTAGTGGATGCATTGTAGATTGCGTCTCATAACGTGCTGTGTCCAGTATATGAAAAAAAAGACAAAACAGGCCATTCATTGAAGGTGCGCCTCATATTCCAGTGCGCCTTTTAATGTGGAAACTACGGTATATTATTGTTTATTTAACTCTTTCATGCAACAGGAATGATAACCTGTAACCTGATAGCATGATGGGTTGGAACACAAACAAAAAAAGAGCCACAAAATAGAAAGTTACTCCTCAAATGAAGTCATCACTTTGCAAAGCTGCTCCGCAAAAAATATTTCAAGCTTTGAATATCCCTAAATTGCATGACAAGTGTACGGCGGCATGTAACGAACTCCCCAACTCTGGCAACGCGACTCTTTTGCTCATCTGTTCAAGGAGAACGGCCGGAGCTTGTCCAAAGTCAACTGGTGCTACTCGCAGGCCCACAACGCCATCCTGGGTCCGTCGGGCGAACTCCTGACCGAGCACGACCTGGCCTACCTGGAGCAGCAGATCGCCAGCCTCACTC
>NW_017806175.1:6467959-6474210 GCF_001891065.2 Hippocampus comes | reverse complement strand
GACCCGCTCTTTTTCAAGACTCAAGTTTGAAAAAACTTTGAACACCAAATTAAATTTTATACAGAAAATCATGACAGTACATCTGAAACAAATGATTCTAACAATATATTTGAGAGAAAAAGCATGTTATTTTGCCTTAATATCTTAATATCTGAACATTTAAATATGTAAACTAAAGTGCAATCACATTTGTAAATGAATGGCTTCTGGTTTTTGAAATGTAAATGTAAAAGTAAATCATAACTTCTCCTCAGCTGCCGGTTAACCTGGCCGATCTTCGACCCACTTTTCTCCAGATTGTCGCTACGTTTCTCCATTTTCTGTTATCTCTTCTATTATTTTCTTCTCTTTTCTTTCTTACCACTATTTTTTATTTTTCTTCTTCTTGCTACCACTATTTTTATTTTTATTCTTCGTGACAGGCGTTCGCTTTGGCCTGGGGAGTCAAGTTCAGCATTCGCTTCAACGATCTCTGGCGCCATCTTGCGTCGTGAATGGGTATAATGTCTAGACCCCGAATATAAGACGACCCCCACTTTTTCGGTCTTATTTCAATGCAAAAAACACCGTCTTATATTCGGGCCAATACGGTATTCTTCTTTTTAGGCTTCACAGGCAGCAAGCCCTCTACTCCCCGGAGCAGTTCCTCCCACGCATGGATGGCGTGCCGCTGGAGTACGACAAGTTGACGCTGGACCTCTTCATGCTGGGCTATTTCCACATCCTGGAGTTGGACCTGCCGGTGGACGAGCGCAAGATGAGGCACCTGCTGTGCTTCGAGGTCTTCGACCACGTCGGCAGCTTCCCCTGGGAGCTGGTGCGCGACTTCCACAAAGCCGTCCTCCAGGACATTGCGGCCGGCGACCGCGAATGGAAGGACGGCTTCGAGGACCTGAAGCTCAAGTTTTTCGGCGGGGCGACAGCCGGGCGTGAGCGGGTCACTGCCGAGGCAGAGGCGGAGACAGAGGCCGAGACACATCAGCTTCCAGAGATTCGGCCGCTCCCCAAAGTCATCGTGCAGACACCCACGCCGGATGAGGGCTCGCTCTATGTCGGGACCGACATCTCCTGTTTCAGCAATGAGGAAATATGCCAATACATCGACCGCAGCTTTGCCTTTTGGAAGGAAAAGGAGGCGGAAATTTTTGATTTTGAATAGTTGCTCCGGTTTTCATCAGTGATGCAATGCATTTTATCTCGAACGGTTTCTTTTTTGGAGCGCTCATTCTCTCTGAGCACTCCTCTCCCTAACGCGTTCAAACTCATTTAATTTGGAATTGCTTACAGATGCCACCAGATAGCGCCAAATTCATTTCTTTTACATTAAATATGGCTTTGCCCTCAAGGATCAATGAGTTGGCAAACATGCAAATGCCCGGCCACAAATACACTGGGGCTGATCGTAATACCTTTTAGAACACATGTGTCAAAGTCAAGGCCCGGGGGCCAGATCTGGCCCGCCACATCATTTTATGCGGCCCGCAAGAGCAAATCAAGCATGTCAAGTTCCATGATGCTTGCTAAAGTCTGAACCAAAATTTCAAATTGTCATATGTAATCCGCAATAACAGTCATTTGTCTTGACTTCTGATTTTAAAACTAGTTACTCATCAATTTGTTGTGCGCTGTGTATGTAATATGTGGAGGTGATCAAACATTTAGATGGTTTCCCAAAATTCATAATGGCCCTCCAAGGGAAACCATAACGACAATGTGGCCCGCGACAATAATGAGTTTGACACCACTGTTTTAAAAGGTTTTAGATGTCTATATTGCAACATAAACTCTTGCTAATGAGCCCGACCTAGAAGCTACTGTGCTCATACTGAATTTAGCAGTTTGTTTTTCATGGTGAGAGGCAATAAATGATCAAATGTGCACATGAGCAAAGCCGGGCCATCGCTTGTCTTTTAGGTCATTTGAGCTTGCCCTGCAATGTGTCCGCGTGTGTGTATTGGTGTGTGTGACAGCAGCTGCACGTTGTTTGGAATCTGACTTCAGCCCTTGGCGTCACTTGTCAGTCTCAGCCCAAAATAACCCAAAGGCAGCACGACGCGAGGCTGCCAGCGTCCCGGTGACTGGACACAACGTTCACCTTCTCTCATGCTGATTTGCAAACAAAAAGCGCTATCGTAGGATGAGTCGCCCCGGTGAGTCTGATTACATTTTATGACGAGGAAACTTGCTTTTTCACGCACATTGAGGCCTTAGTTTTAGTTTTCTTTGGTGTTGTTGACATAACCACGTGGAGCCGTATATCGGGGAGCTACAAGTTTGGAGGAGTTATATATATTTCAAGTGGGTTCATTTGAAATATTTAAGGTAAACCCCGATCGTGAGGATACTTTTGAGACCCATAAAATACCATGAAAGTTATTTTTAGTAAGTATTTTGCATGTTCTCACTCGTGTTGATAAGAAATAGGAGACATCACTTTGAGGCAAGCATGTCAAGTTCCATGATGCTTGCTAAAGTCTGAACCAAAATTTCAAATTGTCATATGTAATCCGCAATAACAGTCATTTGTCTTGACTTCTGATTTTAAAACTAGTTACTCATCAATTTGTTGTGCGCTGTGTATGTAATATGTGGAGGTGATCAAACATTTAGATGGTTTCCCAAAATTCATAATGGCCCTCCAAGGGAAACCATAACGACAATGTGGCCCGCGACAATAATGAGTTTGACACCACTGTTTTAAAAGGTTTTAGATGTCTATATTGCAACATAAACTCTTGCTAATGAGCCCGACCTAGAAGCTACTGTGCTCATACTGAATTTAGCAGTTTGTTTTTCATGGTGAGAGGCAATAAATGATCAAATGTGCACATGAGCAAAGCCGGGCCATCGCTTGTCTTTTAGGTCATTTGAGCTTGCCCTGCAATGTGTCCGCGTGTGTGGATTGGTGTGTGTGACAGCAGCTGCACGTTGTTTGGAATCTGACTTCAGCCCTTGGCGTCACTTGTCAGTCTCAGCCCAAAATAACCCAAAGGCAGCACGACGCGAGGCTGCCAGCGTCCCGGTGACTGGACACAACGTTCACCTTCTCTCATGCTGATTTGCAAACAAAAAGCGCTATCGTAGGATGAGTCGCCCCGGTGAGTCTGATTACATTTTATGACGAGGAAACTTGCTTTTTCACGCACATTGAGGCCTTAGTTTTAGTTTTCTTTGGTGTTGTTGACATAACCACGTGGAGCCGTATGTCGGGGAGATACAAGTTTGGAGTAGTTCCTCAAGTGGGTTCATTTGAAATATTTATGGTAAATCCCGATCGTGAGGATACTTTTGAGATCTATAAAATACCATGAAAGTTATTTTTAATAAGTATTTTGCATGTTCTCACTCGTGTTGATAAGAAATAGGAGACATCACTTTGAGGAAACTGACAGAAGACTGTAGCTTGCACAATACTATAAAATTGGCAAAAGCCTGCTTGCTACAAGTTGTTTTTCGCTCCCAGTTGAAGCTTACCGTAACCATGAGAACCAAACCAAGTGTATTAAAACCCCAAAATGTTCAACCAAACCATATAATTTAAGATAAGATAATATAAGATAACTTTTATTTGTCCCACACTAATAATAATTTAAGAACAACACTCTGCTAGCTTAATGCTAACATAATGCAACATGCCATCGAGAGCTAACGCAAATTAGCATAGATGCTACGTTAATTGTAACCTTTCTAACATAATGGTTTACTTTGCCTTTCAGGTGAATGACTTGGTTCGGCCGTGAGTTCCCTCTTCTTCTTGATTTATTTCCTCGCCGTTGAGAATGGTGCGCAACGTGGACGACCTTGACTTCTGCCTGCCGTCGCACCCGCAGACCATACTGGAGGGCCTTCGCACTCTGTGCTCTCAGCCCAAGATGGTGGACGTGACGCTGAGCGCCGGGGGCCGTGACTTCCCGTGCCACCGCGGGGTCCTGGCCCTCTGCAGCGCCTACTTCGGAAGCATGTTCTCGGGTGACTTCGTCGAGAGCATCGCGGCCCGTGTGGAGCTCCAAGAAGTCGACCCGGATATACTGGGCTGTCTGCTGGACTTCGCCTACACGGGCAAGCTGACCATCAACCAGAGCAACGTGGAGGGTCTGATCCGCACTTCCAGCCGACTGCAGTTCCAGACGGTCCGCGCTGTGTGCACGCGCTACCTCCAGCATCAGATCGACGCTACCAATTGCCTGGGCATCCTGGAGTTCGGCGAGATCCACGGTTGCCCTGAGGTGGTGGCCAAGGCGCGGGCCTTCCTCTTAGAGAACTTTGAGGCCATCCAGATGAGCGAGGAGTTCTTACTCCAGGAGAAAGACCGCCTGGTCTCCTGCCTGAGCCACGACGGCCTGCAGATCCGATGCGAGCGTACCCGCGTGGAGGCCGTGCTCAGGTGGGTCGGGCACTGGAAGGAGCCACGTTTGGCCCATATGCCGGAGCTTCTGGGCCGGTGCAGACTGGAGCTGCTCGATCGGGATTACCTGAGGGGGACGCTGATGCAGGACCCTCTGGTGCAATCCTCGGACGGCTGCAGGGAGGCGTTGGAGAAGGTCCACATGGAGGTTCGGACAATTTAACCCTTTCATGCACCCTGTAACCTGATAACACGATAAGCTGTCCACTGTCGTAACCGCTGTCCCTGAAAGGGTTAAATCAGGGGTGTCAAACTCATTTTTTTCACTGGTCACATTACAATTACCGTTTCCCTTGAAGGTCCGTGATGACTGAAACTGTATAAAGAAGTCAAAAATAACGTTTTATTCATTTATTGTTCAAGTAACTGTCGCGTGGAGGCCGTGCTCAGGTGGGTCGGGCACTGGAAGGAGCCACGTTTGGCCCATATGCCGGAGCTTCTGGGCCGGTGCAGACTGGAGCTGCTCGATCGGGATTACCTGAGGGGGACGCTGATGCAGGACCCTCTGGTGCAATCCTCGGACGGCTGCAGGGAGGCGTTGGAGAAGGTCCACATGGAGGTTCGGACAATTTAACCCTTTCATGCACCCTGTAACCTGATAACACGATAAGCTGTCCACTGTCGTAACCGCTGTCCCTGAAAGGGTTAAATCAGGGGTGTCAAACTCATTTTTTTCACTGGTCACATTACAATTACCGTTTCCCTTGAAGGTCCGTGATGACTGAAACTGTATAAAGAAGTCAAAAATAACGTTTTATTCATTTATTGTTCAAGTAACTGTAATGAGGGGTTTGCTAACAAGAAAATGCTTACAATACTTCACTGATTCATTACATATGAAAATTTGAAATTTTGGTGCATATTTTAGCAGGCATCGTGGAAGTTATCATCTTTGATTTGCTTATGCGGCCGACTTAAAATGATGTGGCGGGCCACATCTGGCCCCCGGGCCTTGAGTTTGACACGTGTGTGTTAAGTTAAATCAGGGGTGTCAAACTTATTTTTGTCGCGGGCCACATTACAATTACCGTTTCCCTTGAAGGGCCGTGATGACTGAAACTATGTAAAGAAGTCAAAAATAACATTTTATTCATTTATTCTTCAAGTAACTGTAATGAGGGTTTTGGTAACAAGAAAATGCTTACAATACGTCACTGATTCATTACATATGAAAATTTGAAATTTTAGCAGGCATCGTGGAAGTTGTCATCTTTGATTTGCTTATGCGGGCGACTCCTGGATGACGACTCCGACGACGATTCGGACGACGAGGATGGCGAGCGAGCGAGAGCGAGAGAGCGCAGAGCTCAGCCCAGGAACTGCGCCTTTTACAACACCAAGACAAGTACGAGCACTCCTTAAGGACTCAAATAAATCCCTCGTCTCAATTTGAGGCTGTTTACCGTTTTTTTCTGGTGACTTTCAAAGCTACTTTGTGTGTCCCTGTACTATAGTCCAAACTCCAAATGTTTTTTTTTTTTTTTTTAAATTTCACTTCCTGAGACATTTGTCCATGTATGCTCTGTTTATGCGTTTTAAGAATGGCTTTCCATCTTTTAAGGCTACTTTCTGTCACTTGTGGCGACTTTCGATAAATTTGAGGCTACTTTCCCTCCTTTGCGGCTCTACGTCCCAATACTTTAGCCCAAATTCCCATTTTTTTTCCCCTTTTAACTTCCTGGCCCTTTCCCAAATCTTTTGCTGAAACTCAATATATTTTGTCTCCCAAATTAATTTGCCCACGTTTGTTGTCTTTCCAGAACAGTGGCATGAGCTCCCGAATTTCCCCAACCCCAACAAATGGGGCTTTTCTATGGTGTCGCTGAATAATGACGTCTACGTCACA
>NW_017806175.1:6466436-6467176 GCF_001891065.2 Hippocampus comes | reverse complement strand
GGGAGAGCCCGCCTGGTCTCCTGCCTGAGCCACGACGGCCTGCAGATCCGATGCGAGCGTACCCGCGTGGAGGCCGTGCTCAGGTGGGTCGGGCACTGGAAGGAGCCACGTTTGGCCCACATGCCGGAGCTTCTGGGCCTGTGCAGACTGGAGCTGCTCGATCGGGATTACCTGAGGGGGACGCTGATGCAGGACCCTCTGGTGCAATCCTCGGACGGCTGCAGGGAGGCGTTGGAGAAGGTCCACATGGAGGTTCGGACAATTTAACCCTTTCATTCACCGTGTCACCTGATAACACGATAAGCTGTCCACTGTCGTAACCGCTGTCCCTGAAAGGGTTAAATCAGGGGTGTCAAACTTATTTTTGTCGCGGGCCACATTACCATTACCGTTTCCCCACCGTGTCACCTGATAACACGATAAGCTGTCCACTGTCGTAACCGCTGTCCCTGAAAGGGTTAAATCAGGGGTGTCAAACTTATTTTTGTCGCGGGCCACATTACAATTACCGTTTCCCTTGAAGGGCCGTGATGACTGAAACTATGTAAAGAAGTCAAAAATAACATTTTATTCATTTATTCTTCAAGTAACTGTAATGAGGGTTTTGGTAACAAGAAAATGCTTACAATACGTCACTGATTCATTACATATGAAAATTTGAAATTTTAGCAGGCATCGTGGAAGTTGTCATCTTTGATTTGCTTATGCGGGCGACTTGTGGCAGGCCACATCTGGCCCCC
>NW_017806175.1:6390150-6466391 GCF_001891065.2 Hippocampus comes | reverse complement strand
CTTTTCTTTTGTAATTATTATTCACATATTTATTTTGTAGACAATGCATTTGGCTCCGGAGTGCGCGGGCACTGCGGACGGCCAAAGTCCACAGCCCAACCTGCAGGAAGTGCTCTTCGTCATGGGTGGTCGCTCCCTGGATGACGACTCCGACGACGATTCGGACGACGAAGATAGCGAGCGAGCGAGAGAGCGCAGAGCTCAGCCCAGGAACTGCGCCTTTTACAACACCAAGACAAGTACGAGCACTCCTTAAGGACTCAAATAAATCCCTCGTCTCAATTTGAGGCTGTTTACCGTTTTTTTCTGGTGACTTTCAAAGCTACTTTGTGTGTCCCTGTACTATAGTCCAAACTCCAAATGTTTTTTTTTTTAAATTTCACTTCTTGTGCTGAGACATTTGTCCATGTATGCTCTGTTTATGCGTTTTAAGAATGGCTTTCCATCTTTTAAGGCTACTTTCTGTCACTTGTGGCGACTTTCGATAAATTTGAGGCTACTTTCCCTCCTTTGCGGCTCTACGTCCCAATACTTTAGCCCAAATTCCCATTTTTTTTCCCCTTTTAACTTCCTGGCCCTTTCCCAAATCTTTTGCTGAAACTCAATATATTTTGTCTCCCAAATTAATTTGCCCACGTTTGTTGTCTTTCCAGAACAGTGGCATGAGCTCCCGAATTTCCCCAACCCCAACAAATGGGGCTTTTCTATGGTGTCGCTGAATAATGACGTCTACGTCACAGGTGAGCAGTCGTCCCTCTGAATGTCTGCGTTGGCGTCATTTTAGCGCTCAAACAAAATGTCTCTCTCCCCTGTAGGCGGCTCGCGGGGCTCCAACACCAACACCTGGTCCACCACGGAGACATGGAAGTACATCACCAAGGAGGGGCGCTGGGTCACGGTGGCGCCCATGCTCCGACCTCGCACCAATCACTCATCGGCCACGCTCAACGGAGAGATTTACGTCATTGGAGGTGAGTGAGAAAATGGACAAACTGCCCGTATTTTTTTTCCACGTTTTCAACTTCCTTTTGGGTGTCCCAATTGCCAAGATGTATTTCACGTTTTTGTGAGTATCCCAATAGTCTTACCCAAGCTCCGCATGTTCACTTCCTGGATAATTTGGTCCAATTCCGATCTTTTCCTTGTGTGTGCATATTCAGGTACGACGTTGACCCGCGTGGAGGTGGAGCGTTACGACCCGTACCACAACACCTGGACCGCTACGTGTCCCGCCGTCAAGTACGTGACCAATTTCACGTGTACGGCGTGCCAGGGAAAGCTCTACGTTATCGGCTCCTGTGCCGTCAAGTACAACCCTTTGACCATGCAGTGCTACAACCCCGTCATAGGTGAGGACACGCAAGGTCATTTGAGGGGACTTTTCATTATTTACTTACGTTTTCACACAAGCAGCAGAAAGGTGACGTGTGCATCCTTTAGTTCTGTTTTTTTTTTTCCCAGATAGCTGGATGAGTATCTGCTCCCCATTCATCCCCAAGTACCTTTCATCTCCTCGCTCGGTGTGCATGGAGGGAAACATCTACCTGCTGGCCGACAACACCAAGAAAGTCTACTCCTACGACCCCGATGCCAACATGTGGCAGAAGGTGCCAGCTCACGAACAGACTGTGGAGCATCGCTATATTGCGCATGCTAGCACTTAACCAGAAATGATTGAAATACACACCATTTGTTTCCACTAAAATGACCTTTAGAATTTTCATTCGGATATCCCAGCAGGAATTTGTCAAAAATTTTGAAATATCACTTTTGAAATATTCAATTATTTTGAGAAATATAATTACCGGTATTTATTATATTCTTGATATATTTTATTATTACATGATTAAAATAGAATACTGAATCGGCTCCTGTGCCGTCAAGTACAACCCTTTGACCATGCAGTGCTACAACCCCGTCATAGGTGAGGACACGCAAGGTCATTTGAGGGGACTTTTCATTATTTACTTACGTTTTCACACAAGCAGCAGAAAGGTGACGTGTGCATCCTTTAGTTCTGTTTTTTTTTTTCCCAGATAGCTGGATGAGTATCTGCTCCCCATTCATCCCCAAGTACCTTTCATCTCCTCGCTCGGTGTGCATGGAGGGAAACATCTACCTGCTGGCCGACAACACCAAGAAAGTCTACTCCTACGACCCCGATGCCAACATGTGGCAGAAGGTGCCAGCTCACGAACAGACAGTGGAGCATCGCTATATTGCGCATGCTAGCACTTAACCAGAAATGAATGAAATATATTCCATTTATTTCCGCTAGAATAACCTTTAGAATTTTCATTCGGATATCCTAGCAGGAGTTTGTCTAAAATTCCTTTTTGAAATATTCCATTATTTTGAGAAATATAATTATTTATTATATTCTTGATGTATTTTATTATTACATGATTAAAATAGAATACTGATGATGACAATCAATTTTGTCCCCGGGCGGTCACCCTTCATCAGTTTTGAGATGAAGGGTGACATATTTAATCACATTTGCTCTATGCTACGTTTGGATGTGTTGCTGCTAGCCCATCTATGACGTTTCGCATTGTATGTTAGCATTAAGCTAATAGACTCGCTTTTGACAAAAGGATATGATTTGATGGGCCATTTTTGGAAGTTCGCCTCTTATTTGGTGATCCGTTTTGGAACATATAACCCACAAAACACTTTAACGGCTTTTCTGGGACGATATCATCATAGCGCTACTCCTCTTCTTGTTCTTCCGTAGATCCAGGATTAAAATAGAATACTGATGATAACAATCAATTTTGTCCCCGGGCAGTCACCCTTCATCAGTTTTGAGATGAAGGGTGACATATTTAATCACATTTCATCTATGCTACGTTTGGATGTGTTGCTGCTAGCCCATATATGACGTTTCACATTGTATGTTAGCATTAAGCTAATGGACTCGCTTTTTGACAAAAGGATATGATTCGATGGGAATTTTTGGGAGTTCGCCTCTTAGTTGGTGATCCGTTTTGGAACATATAACCCACAAAAACACTTTAACGGCTCTTCTGGGACGATATCATCATAGCGCGACTCCTCCTCTTGTTCTTTCGTAGATCCAACTGCTCCACATGCTGCACGAGAACGGCGGACTGGTGTCGCTGGACGGGAGGCTGTACGTGACGGGTGGCCACTGGAAGGGCATGGAGGGTGACTACGGCGTGGAGGTGGAGGTGTACAACCGGGCCTCCGACACCTGGGAGGTGGAGGGGGTTCTGCCCAGACTCTGGTTCTACAGCGGCGTATCCACCATCTTCCTCGACCCCTCCAACTGGCCTCACATCTTCCCCGCAGACGACACGTAGGTGATGTCACGTGATGGGTGGAGGAGCGAGAGCTTTGTGGTTGTTTAGTTACACGCAGTGGCGCCTGGACAAATGCACCAACTTTATGATTTTTTTTCCAGTGACGAACAGTCGCTTGGTCCATTTTTGGCTTTGCGTGTGTCGGACACGCTGCCGCTTGAAGCAATACTAGGCACTGTTATGCCCTCGCATGTGGGCAAGGAGAGCCAAAGTTGCCAATGCACTTTCAGCTATTTGCTCAACAGGAGAAACAAGTCAAAACAAACAATTGATTTTTTTTTAATACAGCTTAATTCTTCTACAATTATGACTTTATCCTTGTAAGGTTGTACTTTTTTCTCTAAAAGTACAACTGAAATATACTCTATTTATTCTGCCTTTTTCTAAATACATAAAATAAATGACTTTATTCCTGTAAGATTCCGACCTAATGTTTTTCATTACAACCGCATTTTTGAAAATTACGCTTTGTGATAAGCCACACGTTCATTCTCATACAACTGATATTAATCCCGTTCTGTAATTTTTATGCATTTATTTTCAAAGTGTCCCTCGTCATTTGTGGTAATTTTTATGCTTTTTGGACTGAGAAATAAAAGAATAAAATGGCATAACGTGGTATTGTGATCATTAACCCTTGAGGAATCCAGTCCTAGTCGAGGCTGCCAGGGCAATAGTCAAACAACACTCAGTTGACCTAGCAACGACCCCCACCCAGGACATATGTGAGGTCGTCATGGCAACCGCTGGTCCAGATCAGTGGTCGCAGGGACGCCAAAATCTCTGCTGCCGACGAAAGAGTTTGACCAACAACTTTTGTTCTACTTAATTTTATTAAGAGTATTTTCTTAATCCAATTTTTGGGTTGCGTGGGTGATATGAGTTCCTCGCTGGAGGAAGACGGCACACATTCACCTACACTGGACCTTGTCATTCAGGTTGGTAAACTTCTATTTTTGTACAGCTTGTTTCATTATTGAATTGTTGAGGTTTACAAAATGTATTCATTTGTTAAGCGTGTATATACAACTGGAAATAATTTATTTCTTTACTTTGCTTTTTAAACGTGTGTGGGTAAATGTTAATTCGTGATTACTGTAAAATGTTGCGCGTCTACATCGCATGTAGTGCGTTGTAATATTTGCGCCGTCTCGTAACTTTGGGTTGGTAATTAGTGACTTTTCAGTGTCGCATTTGTTTAAAACGACTTTTAAATCACTAAAACAACCACCACGATTAAATTATTTATGAACGAAATAATTACTTTTATAATAGTTTACCGGCTATTTACAGCAGCGGAAATAAATGAAGACAACTTCCGCGTTCGACTTCCCGGTTCCAGCGTCCTCGAAAATCAATTTTCAAGTGAGTTTTATATCAATTACAATAGCTGTTTTAACTTTTTTTGCCTTATATGTTGTGAGTCGTGTTCTTCTAAGAAACATCACTCATTTGACAAAAAAAAAACAAAAAAACGAAACAGTTTAACATGTGCAGACGTTCAAGTGTACGTGCTAATTGTTAATTGCCATGCTAACAACAAGAATAAATGTACCGTCGTATATAAAAAAGGACATTTTGAATATTAATGTTTTAATGAAACAATATGAGAAACATGATTGTGGTGGTTCGACACATTATCCAAGTATGAAAACATTGACAAATAATGAACAATAGGGGAGACTTTAGAATGACCCGTGGTTAGACCAATTAGCTTGATGTCCTCCTTGAGATGACTAAAATTATATGTCAACAATTACAAGGAAAACGCAAAATAAATAAATAAAATATCTGTTAGATTTAATATATAAGTTGTTCATCAGCAGGGAGGGACAAGGCAAAACAATATATATATTTTTTTTTAAAGAATATTTAGGAATCACGCTTACGACAGATAGAGTTGGTCTCGGGACAACTATAATTGACACCACAAGTGCATGTTTGTGTAGTCTGTGCATGGAATTTTTGAAAATTTCATGAGGGGGAACAGAAAATGTCCTCCAATTCTGGAATGGCACAAGAAATAGTTCCACTTTAACCACCTTGATACTTTGTATGTGGATCTTAAATATCAAATAAATGAGTACTCCTGCAAGACAACGAGCATCTACAAATGTTTAACCCTAAATGAGCCCAAACACATTTTAAAATGCCTATTTTTAATCGCTGTCAATGAATTGCAGAAATTAGAGGAGTCTTTGCTTGACTTTGAGAGCCATGAACCGAACTCCGGAGTTGCACCGGCACCGGTGTCAACCTGCATCCACCGTATTATCACCAGGAACCTGGCCGAGTTGCCTGACGGTCGGTTGGCAAGACAAAGACTCCAAAAGCACTTTGGGGGAAAAAGTGAATTTTTGGTGTTATTTGCTTTCCTGGTAGCAGATAAGGCAGCCATGGAGGAGAACCTACAGGATGCGGATTCTTTGACTGTGATGGTCTGTAAGGAGCAAGTCAAACAGTGCAGCCTCACGAAGAAGGTAACAAGTGGCGCTCTAAAACTTCACTCGTAAGAAATGGAAAATATGTCACTCAAACCTGGAAGTGGAGGACTTAAGTTATTTCATGGAGAGTTTATTGAAGAGTCATTGAAAAACTGGTAATCCTATGACAAAATATTCCCCCCCAACACAAAAAGTCATAAAAAAAAATACAAGAAAAGAAGAGACTCTTACTTTGACTATGAGAGCAAAATCACATTTTCTTGAGAACAAGTCAGAATCTAAACTAAACTTTGTTTGAAACCAACCTTGTATTGTTTTGTGTAATTCTGTGAAATTTAACGTTAGTAGCAGGAATATGTAAGATGTGACGTCCAAAGATTTTTCTGACTTTCGAAACTTTCTTCGAAAATTTTGGACGTTTGTTGGACTTCAGGGGGCATTTTGGACTCGGCATTAGAATGACGACGATTACCAAACCCTTTGTGAATGTAACTGTAAAAGCTTTTGCGAAAGACGGAGTCCATGAAGGCTCCCCCTGTGGGGACCGCCGTCTCCTTCGTGTCCCCCCTCCCCTCCTGCCGTCACGGTGTAGAAAAAGGTCCTTTTTTTTAACCTGCCACACAAAGTCACCGTTTGTGACAACACTGCACGCATTCTGTCTGCTCAACCAGACTATAAAAGTCAGTTCATTAGTTTGACACTTATGTTTACACTTACCTCATGGGGATACATTTAAGTCCTTGCTAGCAACCAGATGTATACGCTAGGTTGTTGTGCAATTCTGACACACATATTACACTTGGGCTCAGACCAAAACCAGGAATCCAAGCCTTTACTGGACAATGGAAGCAATCACTTACAGCTGTTGTTTTCATAATTGTGTACTTTTTTTATCGAAGAATAATAAATAGGCTTTACTCTGCGATATCATCAAAGGTAAGATGGCATGTGTCTATTCCCATACCGGGAGTTGAACCCGGGCCACCTGGGTGAAAACCAGGGATCCTAACCACTAGACCATATGGGAAAGTGCAGGAGTAACTCTAGGTTTTCCTCACCAAACCAGGAGTCCTAATTGGACCAATTTGTGCCCTCCCAAAATGGTCAAAATTGAAAGATTCGTTTGCGTACTGGAATCGGGCCCGGAATCCAAACCACGAACGGACAGTTGTATACATGACTTACAATTATTGTTTTGGAAATAGTGGAGTTATTTTTCACCGCCCGAGTATAAAATACTGAGTTTTCTCTGCAAGATGTTTGTTCCCACACCGGGAGTTGAACCCGGGCCACCTGGGTGAAAACCAGGTATCCTAACCGCTAGACCATATGGGACAGTGCTTGAGTGGTTCTAGTAAGTTTTCCTCACCAAACCAAGAGTCCTAATTGGACGAATGCCCTCTTTCCCAAATCATCGAAATAGTAGTAAGATTTGTTTCCGTATTAGAGTCGAGCCAGGAATCCAAACCACTAACGGACAGTGGGATCTATCACTAACACAAATTGTTTTCAAAATAGTGGACTTTTTTCCAAGTATAAAGTATTGGCTTTACTCTGCGATATTATCAAAAGTAAGATGGCAGATGGCTGTTCCCATACCGGGAGTTGAACCTGGGCCACCTGGGTGAAAACCAGGGATCCTAACCGCTAGACCATATGTGACGAAGCGTGATTGGTTCTAGTAAGTTTTCCTCACTGAATCAAGAGTCCTAATTGTCCAAATGTCTCCCTCTTACCAAAATGGTAGCAAGATTTATTTCGTGCTGGAGTTGAGAATCCAAACCACGAACTGACAGTGATATACATCACTTACACTTATTTTTTCCAAAATAGAGGATTTTTTTTTTTTATATTAAATATTGGCTTTTTTCTGCTAGTTGTCTGTTCCCACACCGGGAGTTGAACCCGGGCCACCTGGGTGAAAACCAGGTATCCTCACCGCTAGACCATATGGGACAGTATTAGACGCCTTGAGGAAGGTTTTCCTCACCGAACCAGGACTTCGAACGGCCCAATTTCTCGTCTTCCAAAATGGTCACTATCGTACTGGAGTCGGGGCCGGAATCCAAACCACTAACGGACAGTGGTGTACTACATCACTTACACTTATTATTTCCTCGTATAAAGTGTAGTTTTTTTTCTCTGCAAGATGGCAAATTACATGGAGACTCCACACCCGCAACAGTATTTGAACCCTGGTTGCCTGGGTGAAAACCAGGAATCCTAACCACTAAAAATGACAACTTCATCGTCAAATTGTTCCCATCCCAGGAGTCAAATTTGGGCCACTTGGTAAAAACCGAGAAAGACAATAAAAAGCAACCACTTTCAAAGCTTTGCCCCAAAGCATTTACTCATCACTCAAGCAGATCTGTATTCCCAGCAAACAGAGTGACTCTTGTTTTGCTCAAAACAGCTGTTGCCTTCGCTCTGGACTCCGCAGTCTCCACTTTTCTGCTATGGCCCTCAGTCTCCTCTTGGATAAAACAGAATCTTTCCAGCTTTCCCAGCCAGCACTCAGCGATGACATCCATTCCATCTGTGTTTAAGAATCTTCCAGATAGCACGCTCCATTAATTCCCTTTATTAAGGCCCTTGACTTGAGGAGAAAAAAAAATGGCAGCAGCTGGTCCAAACTTTTGCACGGCGGCTGAGCCGGCCCGCCAGATGTGGCAGATGCGGCCTGAGAGGTTCGATCAGCTGCTCGCAAGGAGCGTCACGAAAATGCACCAGCGGCCATCTCGGCTTGGCAACGACACCAAAGGCTTTTTTGGGGGCCTCCGGACGAGCCTCCGCTTGCTCGCTGGCAGCCACATCAAAGCGACTCCTTCAAGTATTTATCAGAAGAGACAAAGGCGAGGAGGGGCACAAATCATACGTATCTAGAAAAAAAAAAAAGATAATTCGAAGCATATTTCCAAAGGCGAAGAGGGCGTTGGAAACGTGCGCATACGCCCAGGGTGCGGCATCAAAAGCAACCATAGCAACCATTTTGAGTCCTGAAATGACATCAAGGCTTCTGTGCTCGATTAAAAAAAACAACATACGTTCGTGCGATTGACTCTCCAGCAGCTTATTCCCCACCCTGCTGTTTAACTTTCAGAATCAAACTGAAGTACAAATTTGCCAGAATGTTGTCACTTTGAAACCTTTAAACCCGGTCATGTGATCAGCTCGAATGGCAAAGAACCAATGTGGTGAATGGCCACTGTTTCTAAACTCTGCTTAAAAAAATAAAACCCAGCAAAAACTTATTGTTGTGCTTTTCGAACTGGTCTTGCAAAACAAAACAGCAAAGATTGAAACAGCTAACGCTTCAGTCATTGGACAACTCGCTTTATGAACTGAGACACAGCTGCCCAGCAAGGTCACACAAGATCCTGGGACCCTACCAGGTGATAGCTGGTCTGCTGGTTTCATCATCTAGTAGAACAACAACAACACGCTGGTTTTGCTGGGTGGCCTTGGTTCAGTTGGTAGAGCAGGTTGCCCACTGCTGTTTTTTTGTTGACTTTAGCACAAACTGTTCTTTTGATGGCGGCGCGAGCACCCGCAGCGGCTCCTCTCTCTCCTGTGGTTGAGAGGAATGACATTTCATCTTGTGCTGTATGTTGCCCATGTAGCACATTTGACAATAAAGTTGACTTGAACTTGAAGAAGTCACCTTCGACCCAGAAGCCATGCCATATAAAACCCTATTCCACAAACCCGAACCCTAATGAACACGGAGCATCTTAAACCACTTTGTTACTGATCCAAACACAATAGAATTCTCTCGCCATCCAGCTGGATCATATGCTGAGCATGCCGTCACCGGCAGACTCGGACCAAGAGAGTTTGTTGCCGCGGCAACAGGCGGTGCAGGATCGAGGGTACAGGCAGAGGCTTCTTCTCTTCCAGGAGGCCCAGCAGAAGCAGGTCCAGCTGGTCCAAAGGCTCCAGACCAAGGTGAAGAAACGCACAGATGCTAAGCAGTCTGAGCATTTTTTTCCACAGCTTTGATATCCATTTTATGGAGTACTGTAGCAGTACTCCATAAAATATAATAAGAGACTCAAATTGAATAAGAAACATCAAGGCGATGAAATAAATGCCGAAATGAGTTTTTATACAGTATGTACCTCAATTTGAATCCAGATTTTTCATTCAAGGTCCTACAGTACAAGGGCAGGTGTGGCCAGCTGGAAGGACAAGTCCTGGAGAAGACCTCCGACGTGGAGAAGATGCGACTGTTGGTATGTACCAACATATCTGTCTTGTGTATACATAAAACCAACCATTGTTTATGTATGTGTATGTGAATAGCTGCAGTCCCACCAGGACTCAGCCCAACGTCAGGTGCAAGATCTCAACATCAGCATCCGGAGCAAGATCGCTCAACTGGAGGAGGAACAGAGAAGGTCGGCCAATGCACATTAATCCATCGATCGTCTTCGTCACTTCTCGCCTCCCCTTTCATGTGTGCAACTGCTCACCCCTCCCCTTTCTGCTCAGTAGAGAAAGAGGGCGGAAAAAAAATCCACCGGCCCCTCTAATTATCTTCAATAAAACGGCTTGTTTACGGACTTCTGCAAGCAGCCAATCATATTGCAGCAGGAATTTTCCTGCTTTCAAAAATGAAATAGACTTGCTTATCACTTGTGACGGGCAGTTTTAGTCATGAAAACCTTGACAGGAAGCCATCAATTTGGAAATTTCCCATTTGAAGCTGACCAAATTTTTGTTCAATTCATAAGCAAAACAAATACTCAAAACATTACTGAGGTCCTCAGCCATGTTTTTTTTTTTTTTTGTTTACGGATACTCGGAGGTCTTTGATGTCAGACCCCATAAATTCCAAATTGGATATTTCCGAAATCCCAGTTGTCTCGAATGCTGCGCAAATCCACCACAAACATCATTAGGTAATAGAAAACATCATCCAGCATGTATGCAAACAGATCGCATCAACACATGTAACAGGATGCATCTGACTTGAGCTAAGCTAACGCAGATGTGCTAAGTTGCCGTTGTCGTATTTCCAGATGTGGCAGCCTGGGCCAAGTCAACTGTGTTCTGCGAGAACAGCTGGAGAGGGCAGACGCCCTCAACCAGGGCCTGGTAGAAAGCCTGCGGAAGGCCCGTCAGGACGCCGAGCTGTGCGATACGCGCCTGCGCCACGTTCACGAGGTGAGCAGCATATTATTGAAATTATTTCTGCAGGCCAAACTTGACGAAAACAGAAAAAAAAATCATTTTTCGCTCATGTTTTGAATGGCAAATGAGTTGCAGCATCTGGTAGAAAAACGTGAAAATCAAAACTTGCGAGCCAGTGTCGTACAAACTACAAAATGTCCACAGGATCACTCAATGGTTAACTTTAGTAATCTCATTCATAGCCAAACAGTCACTCCCGCATTATTTCTCCCGTTGTTTTTTTCCTTTGAAAACATTCCAAGTCGCAATGGTGGAAGGGTGGTGTTTAAGAGGCCCCCTTTGTTGCCGTAAATGTTGGATGTGTGTTTATTCAGGGAAATCCAATGACTTGTGTGTATGCCAGCTCACTTCCAGGACAGCGTCTGTTTGGAATCACAATAACATGAGAGGTGCCATCTCTCACTAACGTCTCTGCAACCCACTTCTCACACACCCACACCCACACCCACACACACACACACACACACACACACACACACACACACACACACACACACATACGCTCCCCCTTTGCAGACGTCGTCTTGCCGCCTGAGTCGGGAGCAGGCACACGTCAGAAGCTTGTGGCGCCAGGCCGCCTCCCTGAGGACCGCCTTCACTCAGCTCAGGACCTTCGCTGACAGGTGAGTGTGCAGTCAACAAAAAGCACATGCAATCCCTCACGAGCCCCTTTCACACGGAAAATTAGTTTTTAACCATGTCGGTGTTTGGCCGACCCAACTCACTTCACAACAAGCAACAGTTTGGAAAAGTAAGTCATAGTAAATCTAAAACAAAGACCATTGTAGTTGTTTTTTAAAATCAAGCAAATAACGTTGCTATAAGAACGTCCATTAGCTTAAAGCTAACACGTAACTGAAAATAGCATTGACATGCTAATGGTTGACATCGATAGTTGCTTTTTTTTCAAACCCTTTAAGCAAGAGTTAAATGAACACAAATGATGATGCAAAGCATGTAGAAAGAGTTCCATTTAAATTATTTGTACTCAATTATTTGTAGTCAAAGTGAAAATTCAGCCGAATGACAGTTCGTATCTCGAAAAGCTTCATAAGCGTCGTCCCTTGTATCCCAAAGCACCATTGAATAGTTAAACACCGAAATGTTGCACTTTTGCAGCGTGTTAAGTGCGGAAAACTCCAGATTCCCCTTCTTTGAATGGTACATGGAAACAAACTTTGAATGAGAATAATAATAATAAAAAAAAGATACATCACAACAGCTTTGATCACAAGCTGCAATTGCAGACCGTTGACCGCTAACAACTTCCGGTGAGGCGAATCATGCGCTGCCCTAGGTTAAAGGTGATCTGCTTTTTTATTTTGTTTTATTTTAAATACTTTTTTATGAAAGTGAAACTGATGGGATGCTTAGGGTGCAGTGTACACTAACACAAAAATACATAATATTTAATAACACATACACAGACACACAAATTTCCCCCTCCACCCCTCGCGATCGACTTGGGACCAGTCCGCGGCCTACCGGTCGATCACGATCGACGTATTGGGCACCTCTGGATGACATAAAGAAATGTTGAGTATTAAACTTCACAGTCCTGTCCCAGCTTTCCTTTCTTCCCTTTAACACAGACGTTCCGTAAAATTCACATCGAAGACAGGTACGATTACTTCCTGCCCCACTGGGGTCGGGGTAAAAGACAAATAAATAGCAGCGCTACCCTTAATATCTCTCATGTGTCATCCAGGACACTGTCTGATATGCGCAGCGAGTACGTCGCCGCCGGCCAGCGGCTTCAAGTGGCCTGTCGTCATCTGGAGACCCAGGCCGCGCAGGAGAGCGCCTCCGGTGGTGTGGATGTGTCAGCGCTGGAGCGGCAGCTGAAGGATGAACTCCAAGAAGCCATGCAGCTTCAGGGCTGCTGGGACGCCGAGAAAGTGGAACTCAACTCCAGGTAGAGAACAGGAAGGAGCCTGTTTTCTCTGAACAATGAAAATGTTTTATTTTTATTTTTTTTTTTTTATGCCTCCTACTTGAGGCTTCTGTTCTGGGTTTTGCTTTAGTTCTTGTATTTGGGGTAAAATAATCACATAATGGAGTGTTTTAACATATACAGAACATTTTGCAAACCTCTCCATCCTGGTGAAAATTGGTATATTTTCAGGGAGCATCTCAGTAGTGCCCCTTCTGGAGAGTTAAAAAAATATTAACACCCACCACGAATGCGTCCATTTTTCAGCAAATCCAGCATGCATGTTTATCATCACAGGGTGCACGAATCTTCAAAGAGGCTGTGCCGTTTTGTGTCAAGCCAAGATTTTTCAGAGACGGTTGTATTGATTGATTAACAGATTTTGATTCGATTAGCTTCAGTCAAAAACAGCACGACAGGATGTACCAGAAGACGAAGCCAACGGAAAAGGCATAGAGTGAAGCCGCAGATTTTTTTCAGAATTCAGTATTCAGAAGCTATTTGGAATGACAAATTACATTTTTCATTGGGAATAGGACTCAACCAAACAAGACAATGTAATTTTTTTTCCTGATTCAGGCTCATGGAGCTGATGGATACAGTCAAGCACCTTCGCAGCCAAAACAGCGAGAAGGACGCCAGCCTGGACAGGATGGTGAGACTTTGAGTTGGGGTTAGATTCGCTGAATTAGCTGTTCTCAAGGCTTTCATCAACTTGGGGGTGTTGAGCAGCTGCCATCTGGACAAGGTCAGGCTTAAGTTTGCAGTTTGTTTGACCTGCCTGGTCTACCCTTCAGGAGACGAGCAGAAGCGAGGACAAAGGAGAGATGGAAGTCCTCAAGGCTGAGAACCAAACCCTGCACAAAGTACTCTGCAAGGTCCACCAGGTCAGAATAAAAAAAAATGTTCAATGTGTACAAACATCCACAGTCTAACAATGTCCATAATGGATCACCAGATGGTGTCCAATGAAGGTGACGGCGGCACGTTTGGAGGTCTTCTTGATTGTTCTCCACAAAGCATCGCCACACTGATGGCTGTGCAGGGTGCCCTCGACAAGCACAAGCAACAAATTCAGGTTTGCCTCCCGTTTCCTGATATTATCCATCACAAACAATTCCGCTTTGCATGGTAGAAAAGCCACACAATCTTCCAGGATCTTTGTAGTCATCTGGAGGCCTCACTGAAAGAAGCCAACTTGCTGCGTAGTCGACTGCAGCAGGGTGACTCGGACAAGACAGAACTGGAGGCGAGGATCCGGCAAGTGACGAAGGAAAGCCAAGAGGTCCAAAAGGCATTAGAGGAAACCGTTCGGGAGAGGGACAGATACCGCTCCTCGCTGGATGTCATGTCCAGGTACCGCGTTAACCTTCACTATAAAGACAAGTTGTCACGTGTTGAGCGACAAGCCACTCTGAAGAGCTACTAACCCCATAACTTGCCACATGGACTAAAATATATAAAACGCAACAGATGGATCACTGTTTCGAATATTATTCATTATGAACAAATAACAATAGCATATTATTAGATTGTTATTTGAGCAAATTTGTCATTCCAGATGTATCAACCCGGTAGCCCTTCACTATGCTATTCATCTTTGTTCCCAGCGAGAAGTGTGGTGTGGAGCAGCTTTTAGCAAGAGTGCAACAGGAGTGCGACTCCCAGCGCAGCGAGCTGGAGGCCCTGAGACGGCAGCACCTAGATGCCGACCTGCAGTTGGCACGGCTGCGCTCCGAGGTCCAGCAAGGGTGCGACACATACACACAAATTCACACACCCACATGCTAGCGTCCTGAGACTTTTTATGCATTTTTCCACAATTCATATCATCTGTAAGCCATTTATTGTCGTACGATGAGTTTGAAATGAAATGAAAGTTTTTTTGGGGGATCCAGCTCTGTCCCCGATTCATGGTCGCCTGTGGCGTTCCATCATTTCAAGGCCAGATCGATTATTCTTGTTTGTCTAATGACACAAAGGCATGAGAAAATGCGTTTATGTTCCAGTGAGCAAAGCCTGGAGGAGCTGGAGGGGAAGCACTCGGACCTCCGGCGGGAGCTGGTGGCTGCGAGGGAGGCGCTGAGCCGGTCGGGCTTGGAGAAGGAGGTTCTAGAGGAGGACAAGGCTAGCCTGGCTCTGGCTCTCACCAAGGTTCGACCACCACGTCTGTGTCCTTATACACGGTTTGACCACAATGACGCTTCTTTACACAGGCCGAGTGTCGCAGCGCGACGCAGGAAGCGCTAGTGGCCAAGCTGCACCACCAGGAAGCGGGATTGAAAGACTCCCTGGCCAAGATGGTGGCCCTGAGTGAGGGCCTGGCCAAGGACAAGGTGGAGCTTAACCGCCTGCTACTGCAGGTTAGAAAGCCACGTTAACGACAATGAAAGAAGACTGAAATTATGAAAAATCCATGTCGTGAGAGGTCATCAGCTGTGCGGAGAGAAAGGATTCCATTTCACATAAGTGGGCTGAAAATGATTTCGCCCTAACCGTGTCCTGTTGTGTCCCTCGTTTCAGGCCGAAACTGAGAAGGCGGAGCTTGGTGACCGCCGTCGGGAGGCGGAAGTGGAGCGGGCGGCGGCCCGGGAAGAGGTGGCCCAGCTACAACGGGAGAAGACAAATGCTCTGGCGGAAAAAGAATCCCTAAAGCGCTCACAGGGCATTTTGTGGGACTTGCGACGCAAAATGGAAGACGACCTGGACCGACTGCAGAAGGAGAATGCACACAACCTGGAGCAGCACTCGCAGGTACGTCCTGGAGTTGCGGCACTCAATATTTTTAAAATCAGCCATTTTTTCTTGGTAATGTGAAGTTTGGTAGACATGTCGATCAAGAGTGGACCCACAAAAAAGTCTGATGCAGTCTAACCCGAAAAGATGCAGGAAATCTAGTATTTTGGTTTGCGACGGCCAATTTCAGGTGACCCCACAATTTGGGAAATTCAGCCCCTGAAGCCACTACAAGTTCGAAACATGAAAATTGGTAGACCTGTTTATCTGGAGACTCACAAAAAAGTCTCAAAAAGTCAAGCTGGAATAGACACAGGAACCTTGTTTTGGTTTGAAGCTGCCATTCAGTGTCATATTGGCCCTTTTCGAGACAAACACGTCCTCATGATTTTGTCATTCTATTGCAAATTTTCTTTTCAAATATATTACATGGAAAAAAAAAAATCTGTCATTCCTGAATGTCATATTTCTGTAAAGGTGAAGGTCTGCATTTCTCAACAAACTAAGCTACTGCAGAGACAAAGGCCAGTACATAACTTTCATTCTATTACGTATCATTACTGCCTTTTTATAACTGATATTTTCTTAAGCCTGAAGTGCTATTAAAAGTATTTTATGAGGCAGTAGGGAGAAAGAATAGTGCACAAATGTGAGGAAGATAAATGGAGCGTCAGAGTGCTTTTTTAAGTTCGAGACTCGTAAATTTGCACCGCCAAAGTCTTCTCATTCTTTGCCCGCGGAAGAATGACAAGAATCCTCTCCTGCTTTATTATCGCCCGAGCAGGACCTCCGCATTTGAGCTCAGGTAGTTTTTAACAAACCAAACAAAATGGACAAATTCCATCCAAACACTTTGAGATAAGGGAGCTGTGAAAATAAATGTGAAAAAGCTTGGGTGTCATCCAGCCCGAGCCGGGAGACGCGGTGCGCTAATATTTACTTTGACTTCAATTTAGCCTGGATGGAAATCAAATTACGCTGATTGTTGCTTTTTTAAACCTTCTGCCGTGCTCGAAATGATATAATAAACATGAGAGGGTGCTGAGGTCCATTAAAAACTCAGCCATTGTGTTACGGCTCCATGCAAGTGCACGATTTTTCTGTCCTTTTTCTCATGGACAGACTTTGTATTCCCCCCACACCACCAAAAAAAAAAAAAAAAAAAAAAAAGTTTCTGGACCTCTGAAAAGTTCAACTCCCACAATGCAAATGCTCGTTTTTGTTCCTGGAACTGCATTTAGACAATATTTCCTGCGGTTCAAATTCACTATAGCCCTACAAAATGATCCCCGTGTGAAGTAGACCTCTTCGAACTGCACAAATTCAAATGCAATCGTTACGTGTACTGCAATGATGTCTCTGTGCATGCAGGTGAGCAGGCAGGTGCAGAGCACATCCGAGGAGCTTTGCGAGAGCAGGAGGCAGTTGGACGAGCAGGCGGCGGCCCTGGAGAGAGTCGCCACTGACAGAGGCGATCTAGCCAAGGACAAGGCGGCCCTGGAAGTCCGACTCTGCTCGGCCGAGCGCAAAACCTGCGACCTTGCGCAGGAGCTGCTGGCACTCAGGTTTGTGTGTGAGAAAAGCAAATATCGATTTTAATTTCATTGCTTAAACTTAGTTCCGGCCCAGTGAAATGTATGCAAGCCAATAGAAAAAATATCCTGGTAACTGTTGAATACTAGGGCCTGACTGATTAATCGTATGGATGATTAATTAGCAGATGTTAGCTTGGGGTGCCCCGGTGGTCCAGTGGTCCGCACGTCGACCCTCGTAGTGCAGAGGTTGTGCGTTTGATTCCGGCTCCTGCCTCCCTGTGTGGAGTTTGCATGTTCTCCCCGGGCCTGCGTGGTTTTTCTCTGGGTACTCCTGCAGATCGGAAAATGGATGGTTGGATGTTAGCTAGGTCGATTTTTTTTTCCTTTTTTTTGCCGAATTTTTTTTAAACATCTTAAGAGACAAAAATAGTGACATTTCAACATTGCCCCCAAAGATTGTAGCCTCTGTCTGTGCTTGTACTTCCAGAGCCGAGAATCAGTCCCTGGAGACCAGCTTGTTCCAGAGCCAGGAGCTGGCCTCGTCCCTGGAGGCCGAGTGCCGTCGCGTGGAGGCCGAGCGGCGCAGCGTGATGTTGGCGAACGAAGCCTTGACGCGTGAGTAGACCCCCCTCCGTCATATATATGTACACACACACACACAAACACACTGTAACCCCTACCCCACCCTCACCCACGTGCCAACCCCCTCTGTCCATGGAGCCTTTCCAAAGGGCCCACAAGAGAACCAGATTTTTATGTAGGAGCTCTGCAACAGCTGCACATGTATGGAGATGACTTTCCTAGCACATCAATCCCACCATGGTGTCATAAACATGACATTATAATGTGAAAGCCACCTTACACGTCCTGGATCATCTTTTTTTTTTCCATGCAGGTACCTTAGCTATGCAGGAACAAAGAACATTTAAAGCAATATTGTGTATTTGGACGGCAGAAAGTAATTTCGAAATGTCTTTCACTGGCATTCTTCCACCGCAGAATTAATTTCCTGGGAATCAGAAACTTTTACAGCAAGCACCATTGTTTTTTTTGAATGCAAGTTCTATATTTACTTCTGAGGTCATTCATAAAGGCAGAGGGAAGGCTTTGCTTGGGGGTCTATCTGTTTTCAGTTTAAAACCGTTATTTGTCCCCTGGGGGCAATTCAACTGTCTCGAATGATTCAGGAACCTTCTGAATTTTACCCCCGGACGAAGAACATTTAAAGGGCCCTTTTGTCTTTGGACTGCAGACTCTAAATTTAGTCTTAGGGGAATCTTATCAAGTTGAAAGTAACATTCCCTGGGGGGGTTAATAAAGAAAAAACATTTTCTTTAAGAGTCAGTAACCTTTGGAACTTTACCCACAAACTAATAGTTTTTCAAGGAGCATTGTGTGATTTGACTGTAGGTTCTAAATGTAATGTAGGTTATAAATCTAGATCTATGCCTTAAAAGACACAGGAAGTGTATTGTGTTGATTCAAAGAAGCCATTTTAGGGTCATTTCAATGATGTTCAGGGACCCTTCAAAGACACGCCCATCCGAGAGAATTTGTGCAATTTCGACCACATTTCCGAGCCATAATTTTGCGCAGGTGATGTCGCTCGAGTGCGTTTGGATGCTGAACGTGAGCTTGCTCAGGTTGCGCAGGAGCGCAGCGACCTGGAGGAGAAACTGCTCCAAGCAGAGAGGAAGGCCCTGCAGAGCCTGAAGAACAGCGACGAGCTTCACAGAGAGCAGCTGGAGGACGAACGCAGGCGGAAGGTTTGACCCTGATGAAAAGGACGATAGTGATGCTACCGTAAGACGATGATGAGGCGTCACACACGGCGGCGGGGGTCTACAGGAGCAGCAGCTTCTGGAGATGACGAGGCAGCAGGAGCAGCTGCGCTCACTCAACCAGGAATTGGCAGAGCGCAGCAGGGAGGAGGTGCAGAAGGCAAAGGAGGAGATGCTCAGAGCCCAGCAGGACTGCGAGAGGAGCATCATGAAAGCCCACAGTGAGAAACAGCAGGTAGGAAGGACAAAAGGGAATAAAAGGAAGGGATGTAGATAGGTAGATAGTTAGAGTGATAGGAAGATAGTTTGGCTGGGAAAGTAGGTAGTGAAGTAGGATGAGGTTATTAGACCCCCAGACCAATGAGCCACAACACTTTTTTTTGTCCCATGGACCACCGTGTAACAATTGCCACCACAAAAATTGGGATTGGAAAGCAGGACCTCTGATACCCAAAGGCAAGAATAACACCCGAGCACAGATAGTGTAAGATGGCCACCTTGCTTGTTGCTTGTGAGAGAAGACCCATTTCAAAGAGGGCTTGGAATTTGTTAGTCATGGATTAAAGGGGTAAAACTGCGTCACTTGTCACGTAGGCCATTATGTTAAAAAGAGCGGGTAGGAGGGCTTGTCCGGGATTTGAACCCGGGACCTCTCGCACCCTAAGCGAGAATCATACCCCTAGACCAACGAGCCACATCCTTCCTCTGATGGTCACCTTGTCACATGGGCGACGGCATGACAGTGAAGTGAGTTTTTTTTTTTTTTTTTTCCCAAGGATTTGAAGCTGGGATTCCAGTATCGGCTGGTCCAGTGGTTAGCACGTCGACCTCACAGTGCAGAGGTGCCGGGTTCAATTCCAGCTGCGGCCTCCTTGTGTGGAATTTGCGTGTTCTCCCCGGGCCTGCGTGGGTTTTCTCCGGGTACTCCGGTTTCCTCCCACATTCCAAAAAAACATGCACGGCAGGCTGGTCACCCTTGTGAGGATGAACGGATGAGAAAATGGATGGATGGAATGATCATATCAAGACCAAGAAGCCAAATGGCGCTTTAATGACAGGGAGGAACGGCGTCGCGGGCACCCGCAGCGGCTCCTCTCTCTCCTGAGGAAAGAAATTTCATCTGTGCTGTATGTTGCACATGTAGCACATTTGACAATAAAGTTGACTTGATTTGACTTGACTCGAATGTATCGTGACAAATAGAGAGAATGTTCGATAAGAGTGGTGATTATGTGTTTGTGGTGATCAGACTTTGTCCCAGAAGGAGATGGAGAACGTGTCCCTTTTGGAGAAGCTTGCTGCCCTCCAAAAGGATCTAAACTCTGTCACCAGCGATCTGGAGCTCACTCGGAAGGAAGCGCTCGTCGCACAAGAGCAGGACAAGGTCACCGTCACCATCCTTCCATCCTAAAAGCGTCCCCAAATTTAACTACGCACATCCTCTTCTTGTTGTTGTTTTCCAGAATGAAATGTCGGCCCTGCGGCGTGAGACGCAGCAGCTGAGAGCAGACTTTGAGGCGTCGCTTAACTCGCACGAGGCGGCCCAGCAGAGTGGACGCGAGAGGCTGCGTGAGCTGGACAAACAGCAGCAGGCAGCCCAGCGCCAGGTCAGGAAATTCTGTTGAGTGGGGTTGTGCTTCTTCTGGTTATACTTCCTGCTCTTATAGAGACGGATGTACGACTCAGCCCTGAATGGTTATGCTCGACCATTATTTTTCTTAAATCTTATTTGTTGTATTGAGCACCCAGAAACAAGTTCGGTGCAGTGGAATTTTATTTGGATACAACATCAATTACAAACATTACAAGAACCGGGGAGAAGGAATTCCATTTTGGATACTTTTTTTCCTGAGGAGGCCTCGACTCGGAATTCCTTACATAACTCAAAGACTAACTAACTGGCTAACATGGCCAACACATACCCTGGCATACGTGTTACATATTTTTCATGGTTATTGTAGTTGAACATTTTTTTTAACAAGAAAACTTTTAACAAAAGGAGATCTGCTGCCCACTATCAACACTGCCGTTATTTTTTGACAAATAGACAGGTCGCTGGGTCCTTTTAGCGTAGCAGTGAGCTCACAGTCAGCTCATAAAGCCGAAAGGAGGCTGACTGTGCCGTGATTTAGACACTCCAAAAGAACAGATGTTTATCTCGCAGCAAAATTTGTCTTTCAGGAGAGGGGATTATCTTGTCTTCAATCTGTCAAATTGTAGCAAATGAGTGCAGACGAGCCAGACCAACACCACCATTGGAAGGGTTCCCACAGTTATGTGAACTGCTTG
Organism: Hippocampus comes; assembly: GCF_001891065.2. NCBI lineage: Eukaryota > Metazoa > Chordata > Actinopteri > Syngnathiformes > Syngnathidae > Hippocampus > Hippocampus comes. The sequence goes on along the minus strand of NW_017806175.1, from coordinate 6,445,151 downwards.
AAAAGCAGATCCATGCGCAGTATTTTATGCGATTTGGAGACGCCATGTTAAGGGACATTTCGCTTTTCTGGTTTCTGACAGGCGGTCGCTCCACAATGTTGTGCGAGTCTAGATCTATATTCTGAGAGGTTACGACACTTATTTGTTCCAGCCAGTCTTCCTCGTTTTTCGTTTTTGTTTTTGCTTTGCCATATCAGCGCATTTTTCCGTAGGAGTTTGCTTTCCCCACAATATTGTGACATGCGTTCGCCACACAAGGTTGTGTGCATTTGTGTTTATGTTCCATATAGATAAGCCACGTATTTGTTCTGGGCAGACGCCTTGGTTTTTGCGATTTGACTGCATTGTTTCGAAAGAGGCCCTATTTTTGTTTGTGGAGTTTGACGTGGTCGCTCCACAGTGTTGTGTGCATCCATGCTTACCTTCTGTGGACTTTAGAAACAGCCCGGACTGCCTCACTTCTCATCATGTGTCTTCTCATCATGTGACTGCTAGTCTCCTAGCAGGTGGTTAGTCCACAGAGCTGTGTACCTCCATGTTTTTTTTTAATCCAAAGAGCTATTTATTCAGGCAAGTCTGCTTGATTACTTTAGGTTTGTCATTATTTGTCACAGATAGTCATTTTCTTCCAATAGATTTTGAAATGTGGTCGCTCCATAATGTTGTGTGTGTCCCTGTATATGTTCTCAAGAGATGTGTGACTTCTTTAGTTCGCCTGGTCTGCCTCATTACTTGTCGTTTTGGTTTTTTTTTCCCCTCTCAATGGTTCTTTGCCCGCAGTAGAGTCTGACATTTGGTCACTGCTCAATGTTGTCTTTGTCCTTGTGTGACATTCTATTTATTTGTCCGCACAAGTCCTTTTTTTATTTTCACTCTACAATGAATCATACCTCAAATGAAAAGCCTTGATGAAAACCGAACACGAGTTGCTCTGTCAATATACTTGCATCTCATGATGTAATGACAAAACCCCCCCCCCAAAAACATGTTTCCTGCTTTACACGTTTGGTTCCCAAAACCACCACAACACAACATTCAGCATTATCCAAACAATGGCCCGTCATTCATTTGATTTTGACGTCATTTGCATATGAGTGGCACAGCAGGAGAAGCTGGACAGCATCAGTAAGAGGAGGGGCGACGGGACAACGGTGGGATCGGGGGTCCCTGGTACTGTATTATGAAATCAAAAGTTTGTGTTAACCCCTTGTGTAAATAAGCCAGCAGTAATGGGGGCGGCTGACTGTTTATTTTCTCCTCCTTGTAACAGCAAAAGGCTGGCTCCACCGGGACCCTCAACCCCACTCCCACCTCTCCCCTCCTCTCTCATCCGCATAACACAACACTGCCCCATCTCATCCTGACGAAGAGGGAGGGGGCGGGGGTGGGGGGGGGCGAAAGTCATATAAAATTAAAGCCGCGGGCGGCGATGAAGGAACCCTCACACCCTCAGGTCTCAGGGGTGTGTGAGAGATTTCTGCCAGTTGGTCGCGCCGGCGATTCTTTTCAGGGCGGGACCTTTATCACACACGAGGCGTTTGTGGAGTTAATAGAGTTGACTGTTTTAATGGCGAATTATCCAACTTGGCTCCCAAGATCCGGCCGGCCACAAGCAATGCAGAAAACTAAAATGTGACATAATTAAACCATCAGCCATCTGTCTAAAAAATATATAGTTTGGTGGCAGTCGGATGAAATATGGAGAACAGGGACGGAAGTTATTTTTGAAGGACCTGCTCAAATGTAATGTAATCGAAAGTAATAGCTTGAAACATATGTTTGCTGAGTTGTTTTGTGTTTTTCGCCATTTTTGTGGCTCGACTCATGATAGACACAACCCATCAAGTTTTATGTTGCGAAGGTAAACGTACCCTCGAAGCTAAATTTTCTTCAATTATGGTGTAACTAGAGTTTCATATTTCATGGCAAGTCATCAAACACTGCTGCCAAACTCCGCCCACACGCAATGATGAAAACTCTTAATTCTTTGCAATTTTGTCCACGTGTCCAGATACTGTGCATGGTTCCAAGTTTGTTTTTCAAAGAACCCTTGAATTGTACTGTTAAATTGCTGCTTCAAATCAATATGGAAGATATCCTAAATCTTTTTATGCATGGCTTCTGGACACTTTTATTACAGGCCTACTGATTATAGACCTGTGTACCAAATATATCAATTTACTGTTGCTAAGTACAACTGGCTTTGTGGTCTGGGGTCTGACTTTTTTTTTTTAATCTTCTAAAATCAGTACATTTCTGAGTCAAAAAAAGTGTCTTCAAATCAAAGTGAATGACTTCTGTGTCTTTTCGGGCTTGGCTTCTTGAGACTATTTTGTGGGTCTTCTCATGCACGTGTATGCAAAATTGGACGTTACTTGCGTAACTGACCTTAGGGGATGATTTTGTAAGAAGCAAAATATCTGAAGTGTATCACTGACTCAAGTTTTATCTCGAGTGCGCTACTGAGTCAAATGACAGAGTTCATGTGTCTTTTCAGACATGGCTTCTTGAGGCTTTTTTGTTTGTGTGAGTCTACTCAATGCTATGTGATACATATACCGGTACATGTTGCCGTGTAAAAGTGCTTTTGGGGACTGCATTGTCCAGTGTTCCTCATAAAGGCTAATTGGTCGGATCAGCTTGTTCTTCCTCACATGCGTTTATGAGCAGGAATCATCCTGTGTGGCCTCCTCTTCCTCCCCCACACATTCAGAGGTTCAGGGGGTGTGCTGCTGTTTATCACGCTGCTCTGTGGATTCTTGACACCGTGAGCTCAGCGAGGAGACGCAAGCTGGCCGTGTGCCCAAACAGCTCTTAGCCCCCGGCCCTGATAAGCCCCGTCCTCCCCTGGAGCCAAATATAAATATAAAAAAAAGAAATAAATACATACTAATATAGGTCATGTGCTCACTCTGCTTTGTTTACATGAGCTCATTCACCCATTTGGACTTGAAATTCAACTCCTTATTACTTTTACTTTTTATCATCGGCATCATCTTTTCCCCAAGTTGCTGCCTCAACATTTTTGACCTTGTTCCACAAAATGAACCAACACACCCAGAACCTGAACAGTGGAACCTATTTGGTTTCCCCATCGGAAGGAATGGAAATTGAATCCAGTATTTATTGTCTTAAAATCTGTACTGACAATATTTTTTGTCTCGTTTGAACATTTTTGATAGCGTGGGCTTCACTGTAATCAGATACATTACTGTAATATGTTGAATAGTGTTTAATTATGAGCAACAATTTCCTCTACTTTTTTACGTTTATAATGTTGTCCACCCTTGACCAACATGTGGAAGGTGGAGGTTCTTCAGGCTCAGCTGCAGGACGCCAAGGAGCAACTGGGAGAAGCCTGGAGGGAGCTGGCCGATGCCCGGCGGTCCCTCCAGGAGAGCTCTCAGAGTTGGGAGAAGCAGCGCAAGGAGGCCGTCAACCTGCAACGCTTACTGGAGGATGAGACCAGTGCAAAGGAAGCCATCCACGCCTCCAACCAGGAGCTCAGAGCCTCCGTCAAGCGAGCAGAGAGCGACAACAGCAGGTGAAGAATCTCATTGTTTCCAGGATGTCATTTGTGTATGCTGCGTTCGAAACGAGACTTCAACACATGGCTGCCCGTGTGACAAGTAATCGGGTCATTCGCTGTCATGGGTGGTTACTTGGTCTTGGTGCGGGATTCTGGTGTACAGAGTAAGGTTATTATAGTTAATAAAAAAAAAAGTAATAAGAAAAACTAAAATTGAAAAAAACATTTTACAAAATAAAATAAAAACGAGAGTGTTTCAAAAAACCACGATAACTAACGTAAACTACGTTTCACATTTCCAAAACTATTGAAAACTAAGTTATGGTGATAACGTTAATGTCCTTCATTTTTGTCTTTGGCAATTGATTTAATACTCGGGCGGGCTTTTGGTGTTGATTTTGAATGTATTTATTTCAGTATGATCGCACGGCCATTTGCCGCAAGAAGGAAGGTGGAACAGTCGTCTGGCACCCGCGTTCCTTTTACTGCGTGTCACCTAGAAGTGATGTCATTTGGCAGCAGCCAATAAAAAAGCGCCACCAGATGACATCTCTCCACGGCGTGTCAACCATGCTCGTGTTAGCTCCAATACGTTTGTCACTCAGCTCGAAACGTAACGCTGGTCCACAAGTGCTCTCATTTCCTGAATTACTTTTTTTTTTTGTCACATGGGCCACCATGTTCAAAAACCCTCGTACTCATCACCATAGGTTCTTTAAAGGAGGGCTCATCTGGGATTTGAACCCAGGACCTCTCACCCCCTAACCAAGAATCATACCACTAGACCAATCTTCTAATTCTCATTCCCATCAGTTTGAGGCGAGCGGCAGAAGAGCGTGAGCAGCAGTTGTCCATCTTGGAAGAGCGCAGCGCCTCCATGCAGCGGGAGGCGTCCACCTTGAGGAGCAGCATGCGCGAGATCGAGAAGTCACGGCTGCAGGCACGCCGACGGAACCAGGAGATGCGCAGACAGGTCGGAAACCTCGACACGAAGTGAAATACACCTCAAATTCATTTGCACACAGTTGGAAAAGTTACGACATCATTTCTGAGCCGTACTCACTTCTTTAGTGTTTATCCTTATCTTCAAGATTGAAGATGTTTATTTGTCATTTGGCGTTAGTGTTTTGAGATGGTCCTCGGAAAATGTCTCCCTTGTAAGTTTGAGACCCCCTTGAAGACACATTAATTCTCGAAAAAATAAACAAAATGACATGATTCATGTATGGATGTCAGAATTATGTTACAATAACTTTTAAATCATGATCCCAAAGCTATAAGGTGGAGTAATGTCTCACATATTATTCAAGATATTCAAGATTTTGAGAGTTGGAGGTGGTCTGAAATTAGTCAGAGGAAAAAAAAAACAAAAAACAAAGCTTGACTATCACAGGTGAAGGTCCTGGAAGGTGAAAAGCAGAATCAGGAGCAAGAGCTGAAGCAGCTGCAGGTGCAACTCTGTCAGGAGGAGCAACGGCACGAAGACGCGCGACGCCAAGCCTTCAGCCTCAAGCAGAGAGTGTTGGAATGTGAGGCAGCCAGAGATGCAGCCAGCAAGCAGGTATTGCCCACATTTTGCTTTTGATCCAGGGATCAATACTTCTGGCCAGGGTGAATGGATGTCTTGGAAAGATGGACTCGATGTTTCATGGATTAGTTAAAAAAAATTAAATGCCCACGGAACATAGTTCATTGTAATCATAAAGTAACAGGCTCATTTCCAAATTGTATTTAGAATATATTTGAGGTGTCAAATTAATCGACAAATGGGCAACTAAATCAATTCGCAAATTTATCGACAACTATTTTAAGAATCGAGGAATCGTTGAGAGCCGTGGTTGAACTCAAAATTTTCTGATTTCAGCCTCTCAACTGTCATTTGTCTCTGTTATCTGGAGTCCTTTGTGAAAGCAGTCTGTTGAATCGTTTGTGATTAGTAAAAAACAAGCCATTTGCGAACATCCGCTTTTACTTTGGCATACCATGACCGAAAGAGTAACTGAATCCGTTTCAACAAGGTTGGTGAGAGAATCATCAATCTTGTGCGGTGTCGCTTAATTGTTGTTTCATGTTTTTTAATCACCAAACAATGTTTCGTGTTTTCAATCTCTGAACAACATCAAGTAAACACCAATAATTGTTTAATGAACAGCAGTCGGAGGGGAAAATGGTTATGCAATTCCGTGCAAAATCAAATTTTATCCAATTATTCGATTATTATTAATTGATGGATTTTTTTTTATATTTAATACAGCGACTTTCGGCAAAATGGCTAAATGAATGAAACAAACACTACAGTTCTTCAACACCGAATGCAAATGTATTGTCATGTAAATGAAATACAAATGAACTTCACGTAGTACCCTTTAAGAATTACTGCGCTTTACCAGCCAAATGTAATTGCAGCTCTGTTCTATTTGACCAGGTGTCATCCCTGCAGAGACGCGTCTTGGAGCTGGAGGAGGCTGAGCGTCAGGGCTGGGAGCTCCTGCAGACCCGACAAGCCCAGCAGCAGCTGGCCGACCAGAAGCATTGTGACGAGGCCACCCGGCTGCAGCGAACCCTGGAGGACGCCGCCCTCCAGACCGGCGAGGTGAACGCCCGGCTGGGCCGCGCAGAGGCCGCCGCCCTGGACTTGGAGCAACGACTGGGAGAGAGCGAGGGCCGGAGGCGCCAGCTGGAGCGCAAAGTGTTGGCGGTGGGCTCCACGCTGCGCCGTCTCCGCTTGTCGTCTCCCAGGAGGAGACTTCCTCTTCAAGGTTTGTCTTGTTGCTTTACATGCGGTTGTCAGGAGGTTTACACACGCTCGCCGCAGGCTCGGCGGGAGACGGCATCTCCACGTCCTGTGCTGATGAAGAACTGGACTTGGACTTCATCCAGGCCGGCCTGCAGGAACTCCAGAGAGAACTCAGGGACACACGGAGAGAAAGAGTATGTCGTCACTTTTCACCGGGTCGAATCGTAAACTCGAATGCAGGCTCGATCTTATTGTCACATATGCGTGATGGTAGTAGACCCAAAAAAGCAGGAGAGCCAGGGAGTACTGCACAAAATGTCCTTAAAAAAAACACACCGACAGGGGTACACTGCAAAAACTAAATCTAAAACACAAAATCCTGAAAACCACAATAAACCAAAGTAACAACCAAAAACCCATGACAAAAGCACAAAACGACGTGACAGCAACACCGCAGGGCACCGGAATGGGGACGGATGTCAGCCAGAGGCCGTGCGGCGCCGGAACAGGGACGGGTTATTGTAATTGCCATGACAAAGCATATCGTTAGCTAGTGGACTTGAGGGCTAATCTGCATAATTGATTGTTTGAAATACACAAGTTGTAATTGCCTTTGTTTTAGGTTTACTTTGACAGTAAACCTCAACTGTAAGCAGCAATAGACAGCTCGAAGCTTCTTTTTTGCAGAATTGTGAACTATCAGCCAAAATGCCGCTTATAGTGAACCATCCAGCAAAAAGTCAAAGCAAAAAAAAAAAAAAAAAAAATTGGATGTTGAAAACTCAAAGTCGAGTCACTCGTATGTCAAGTCACCGCTGTACTTTAGGATTAGAGAAGGTCTATTTGTGGATGTTTTCAGGATCAGTCCGAGGCCCAGCGAGTCATTCTTAGCGAGCAGGTGTCAGCACTCAAGGACAAGTCGGCCAGCGAGGTGACCAAACTTCACAAGTCCCTGAAGCAGTTGAAAGACGGTAGGGAGTGTATGCACGTTCACCTGAGCGCCCCTTAAAAATCAAACACAATTCTTATTTGCAGGAAACAGGGAGATGGAAGAGCGACTGCGCGAATCCCAGACCTCACTTTTTATGCACCGGGAAGCAGCCGAGCGCGACAAGATGGGCCTGGAGGAGGAGGCGACTCAGCTGCGGTCCGCCCTGCTCGCTTCGCAGGCTGAGTCGAATTCACTCAAGGTGCGTATTCGGACAGCAGGATGCAGGCCATCGGTCTTATAGTGGCGACTAAAGTTGAAATCTTTCATTGCTCATAGCGTCTCAAAGCAAACTACACAAATAGGTTTGCATTTAAATTCAGTGACCAAGAATCTGCTTCCTATTTTAACTGAAAGGCACTATTTATTTTCTTGACTTCATCTCTGATGCACAACTACGGGCCGCCAGTTGCCCGTCCCTGCTCTGGACTGACACTTTGATGATTCTGTTCAAGGAAACGATGGATTGCTCCCAAGCTCAAGCACACGCGGAACATGAGAGACTAAAAGAAGCCCTGGAGGAAGCCCAAAGTCGTATAGTCCTCCTGGAGCTCGATCGGTGCTCTTTGGAGGCTGAACTGCAGCGCGCCCGCCAAAGTGCATCTGAGCTGGAGTCGGAGACAACGGCGTTACGGGGGAGGCTGGCCGAGGTCTCGAGGAAACTCAGAGGGAGCGAGGCGGCGCTGAGGGCCGGCAAGGAGCGCCAGAGCGCGGCGCTGGCCCGGGCCGAGCGGCGCCAGGGACAGCTGGGTGAGCAGGTGCGAGCCTTGACCGCCACGCTGGGTGAGCAGCGCAGCAGCGAGGGGGCGCTGCAGGAGAACCTGAAGCAGCTGCAGAGAACCATGACTGACAGCGAGACGGAACGACGACTCCTGCAGGTCCTCCCTTACCGCCATGAAAAGTGTTACCCTCGGTTTGATCTTTGTTTGTGTTCTCAATATTGCCATTCATTTTAAACCTAAGCCCTAACTTAAAATGGTGACCGAGTAAAATTATTTTGAAACACGTGTTTCAAATTCTCCATTCCTTTCAATGGAGAGCAGCTCTTGTGCGTCGACTTGATTCCGGGTGACACTGAACATATCACTAACCTGAACAGTGTGAGCTTTGATCCCAACGTCCCGACATGTGACGTCACAGGATCTTCTGGACGAAAGCCGAGATGCCCTGGGGGAGAGCAAGAAGCTGAACCGCTCTCTGACGGAACGCAGTCGGACACTTCAGAGGCAACAGGAGGACTCAGAGCGGAAAAACTGCGAGCTAGACAAACACAACAAGAGCCTGCAGCAGGTTAGAACATGAGAAACGTTATTAGGTACGGTGGTTCCTCGCCTAGGTAACTTTACGTTGCATATTCAACCAAACCACCTAACTTGATAAATCTATCTTGAGGCCAACAGGAATTGGTGGGAATTTCATATGGACGAGCTAGCCAAACTAGCATCGATATACCACCATGATTTTACCACTTGTATATTTATTCGCCTAAATTTAAGCTAGAAAAAATGTTGCAAAATCGCCCCAGGGGTAAATGGGCAACAAGGATTAACATTGAAACCTGATACATAATATACATAAAAACTTAAAACTCACACATGCTAATTTTTGTACCTCATGATGGCAGATGGTGAAACGCCTCCTTGGCCAGAGCTCATCAGCTTCATCTGCAGTTATTGCTGGTGTAGCTGACAGTCAATGCATCAATTCTCTTGAAACATCCCAAGCTAAGTGTCACAAAGCACCAGATGAAATCAGCATGGCGATCTGTGCTGTACACCAACAAAATGTAAGTTGCACATTCTGCCGTCTTCCTGGGGGCTTTCATAGGCTGACACGCCACTATAGTTCAGCCCCAAACCTAAAAATAAATTGAGAACGGTTAAGGTATTCTCTATGGCAATTTGAAAGGCTGACAATTTGCCATGGAGGACACCCGGCCGGCTTTACCGAGTTTTTGTGAGCCAATGCAACAACCCCCAGTAAATATAAGACCCGTTTGCACCCATCACAGTGTCAGAATTGGCAACATACGGTACTACAGGCGGCGCAGGAAAGCGTTGAGCGGCCGGAGAGCAAGTTGTCGAATCTGCAAAGCAAGGTGAAGAACCTCCAGGTGGCGCAAAAGGCCGACACGGAAAAAGCTATGATGCAGCTGGGAAAAGACAAAAGTGCTCTCAAGAAGGTATTGGAGAAGGTGAGATAAAAAACAGCAGGAATAGTCATCGCAGTCAACAGCATTGTAAGCATACGTGATGAGCTTCCTGATTGTTTTCATTCGTCAGTGTCGTTGTTTGGTTTCTTCTTCGCACGTGTGCTGATGTGTGGTTAGGCGCAGACGGACAGGCGGAGGATAGAGGAGGCGGTCGCCTCGGAGACGCAAAAATCGCGAGTCTGCCTTGAGCAGCGGCTGGTGGAGAGGCAGGACCAGGTGACAGCCTTGCAGGTCAGCACCACTTGTACTTCAGATGCTGGGCAAATGATGTGCTCTGCTTTGGATCATGCCCCGTTCCTTTTCATAGATAGATGAACAGCTGAAAAGTCTGAAAACCCCCCAAAAAAGTGAAAATTGTCAGGAAAAGCCTACTAGAGCAACTGAGCTTTATTTGGGCCGAATCAGAGACATTTTAAATAGTGGCAGGTGTGTGCTGCCTCAGGTAGAGGGAATTGTGAACAGTTCAAAATAGTAGCAAGCGCAAAAATCCAGGCTTCTGTGAGAAATCAAATAGGAAATGTCAGAAAACCCCGACTAGAAAATCTCAACTCTCTTTGGCGTTAATCATCGATTTAGACTGCAGCTTTATTTTGAAGTCCTCAGTTCATGAAGGTACTATCTGGTGCGCAGGTGTCCACGCTAAAGCAGCAGCTGGACGAGGAGACGCGCAGGCGACAGGCCTGCGTCCACAAGATGCTGCAGCCCAGCGCGCACTCAAGTATGTTGCGACCGCCACATGTGGACAACAACAAAGATGCTTTTGTTTACAACATTGGACTGACTGGACGGGACGAACTGTTCGATTCTTCTGGATGACAAACACTCCCACATGGGTGCAGGCCATCAAGCTTATCAGTCATGACCGGGCTTGGCGCCACTACTGTCAAAAATGCATGTGCCGATACAGTTATGAGTTACCTGTTAAAAGATGTACCTAGTAACGTATCCTTTACTACGGTCGGGCTTTGAAAAGCTTTTCAAGTGGACATGAAAGATAATATGATGTTTATTTGACTCCCCTTTGTCCGATTTTCTTGACATTTTTACACTGTTCTTTGTGTGGCTTTTTTGGTGGGGGGGGGCGGTGGCTTTTGGGTTATATCTCGGGGTGGGATTCCGCGTGGGACAGAAGTGTCTCTCACAACATGCTGACCCATTAATTTTTTTTTTTTTTTTAATCCGGATTTAGTGTTGTGACGGCTGTTTGAGAATGAACTGCTGACGGTGATGCACTGGTTGACGACTGTGTTTGACTACGAACGTTTTTTTCCACTAATGCATGACATTTCTGCACACCAGTTAGCCAATTTGGTTATACTAGTGCGACAGCTACTAGTGAGGCAAAACTGATTTTAATGATTTCTCAGAGCTACTGGTACCACTCGGGAAAGCTAACGGAATTTCATTATCACGAGTATTTAATGTCGCATTTGCTTGTCAACTCGGGCACAGTTTTGTCTCACGAGTAACACGTCGTTCGTTGTTCTACTCGTATGTCAAAGTATTCCAACTCCACTGTAAGAAAAAGAAAAATTGAGCAATCCAACTAAATATTGTCAATTTTGGTACTATTTTGCTGAAGGATTCAGTCATTCTCCTGAATTATTTTACTCGTGATGACAAAGAGCATACTAGTACATGGACCTGAAACTGGGTTTCAACGGTATCAAATAAATGCTCAAAAGGCTTTCTTTTCGTGTGTGTGAGTGAGTGTGCGTGTGTACTTGTTTCATGAGTGCGCCTCCTTGTGTGCTTGTCCCTCGAGTGGCCAGGTCGGACTTCCAGCGCCTTTGATTTCCATAGCCCCGCCTTCAGCCGTGCTCCGGTTACCCGCCTCCCAGTCGCCATTGGCTGGCACCGGCTAATTATGCAAGGTGGTCTATCCCTGCTGGGGGGGGGGGCGTAGGTGTGGCTAAATAGTGAAAGAAGTCCTTTAGCAGGCTTAGAATAGAGCGCTTTTATTGAGGATATCTCACAAGCTCAGTCATCAGGGAACCCCCTTCCAAAAAAAAAAAAAAATTGCAGGATTGTTTACCCTCCCAAAAAAAAATCTGCTCCGGCTCCTGCTCGTTCATTCCCTGAGCAGCATGCGAGGAATCCCCAGTATTCCTCAGACGGCGCGGAGCTGAAGGACCAGCGTGCGACTCTCCAAGACGACTTGTTCACCCCCTCCCGAGGTGGGTTCGAGTCGGGGCCTCCTCCATCCGCTCCCCCCCCTAGGGTGGCTGAGGCCATGCCGCCGCTGTCTTCCTTGCTGTGCGTCCTGCCGCTGCTACTGCTGCCGCCTGGAGGGACGGAGGCGGCCGTGACCCTGGAGGACTTCTACCCCTTCGGCCCGGAGCGGGGGGACGTACAGACGGCGGCCCAGGACGACGGAGGCTCGGGACTCCTGGACATCTCGGTGGCGTTCCCCTTCTTCGGAGACAGGCACACGGGGCTCTATGTGAGTGTGTTTATGTCTTTTGGTGCGTGTGCGTGTATGTATGTGTGAGGACTTGGCAAGGCAAAGTGACAGGACCCCGGGGGGATGAGACGGGGCAGGGTGGCTGGCGGCCAAGCGCTACACTGCAGAGTTTATGCATGTTTTGCTGCGTGTGTGTTTTTACTGCAAAAATCGGACTTTTTTTTTTTCTACAACTGAGAAACACGCCGTGACTGACCCTGACTCACCGCATGGCTCGAGATGAACGTCAGTGGTTTTTGGTTTTGTTTTGATTTTTTACATGAATTCGACATTCACTTTCTGAAGATCACACTACGCGCTCTCTATTCCGCTGCCGCAAAACAGGCTTTGTTTATGTTTATGTGTGACATATCTAAACTTGTCCGAGTTCCGTGTTGGTATTTTTCTCCCTCATAATTGATATGGCAAGCCTGAGATCAACATTCTTAAGCTTCATCTTCAACTCAAAAGCTGTGCTGATCTTAAATCCAAAGTGTAGCAACGCTGCCATCTCCAGGGATCTTTTAGTCGTAACAGTGGCTTACAAACTTGGTTTCACAGACAAGCTGGGGGAGACCTTCTTCCACACCTACCAATTGAAAAACGAATGCATCAAAAAAATGTTTCTTCTCAAAATATAACCTTTTGTTTGGTAATATGTTTAAAAAAAGAGGACAACAATTTGACCAAAAATACAAATTCCTTGAATCAAATCAGAATTTTCATTTTTTAAAATGATTTTCATAAGACAATATAAAAACAATTGAGTTGAGGAAAAAAAAACCCTTAGAAATGTTTGCTTAAAAATCTAATATCTTTATAAATAGGAAGCTTTCCTGAAACTGAAATATTATTTTCTTGGAAAACAAAAACAGTTTTATTCATTGCAAAAATATAGCCTTTTAATATATATATAGCCTGAAAAAAAGGACTTATTGCTTAAAATTACAATATGTTTTCCATCAAAAAAATATGATCTTTCTTTAAAAAAAATCCAGTTGTGTGTTTGTGCACATAACCAACCCCCATTTGTACTGTATTACGTTTCCACCGTACCATGCGACCCGCGGAGGAACCTTTCGCCGGCTTTTCACACACACACTTTGATGTGCCTTAAATCAGCACCACCTGTTGTGTGCTGATGCATCCCCTCCTCCTCCTCCTCCTCATCCCCTCCTCCTTCTCTTCCTCTTCGTATCGTCAAATGGCCACCAGGGGAGGCTGAGGAACCACGGCAACAATGGGCAAAAAAGTCAGTGCAGTGAGTTTCGAATGTGCATTTGAGAGTGCTGGAAAATGTCGCATTGTTTGGTATCTAACTTTTTCCCCTAAACCTTACGTAGGAATCTCCAACCATCATCCAATGAAAGCCGTATAAACAAAATAATAATTTCACATTGTGGGAAGCTAAGTGATAAAATCATGGGGGCAAGTGAAATATATGACTGTTTTCAATATTGTCATTTTTGATCTCATTTTAGGTTACAGTTTTGTATATGAATAAAATACAGGCACAGTATCAATACATAAGTGGCGAGTAGCGATATTGTCGTGGTTCACTTTCAGACCATTTGTAACTATTCTTCCAATGTGTGTCTAACTGACCACAGAGAAGATATCATTATTGTGCTGTATCGTATCGCTTTCACGCACCGTATCAATACAGAAGCAGCAAAGGGGGATATTGACACTTTTTGGCAATGTTTGATGATCTCATCTACTGTCAACTCTTGATATCCTGAGATATCATCGTTTTGTCAGTAGATTTTAGGAACTAATACATTTTGATATTGTCACAGTCTGATTTCCAAGTAAGATAAGATAAGATAAGATAAGAAGATAAGAAAAAACCTTTAAGCACCTGTTTGACCATTTTGACAGTTTATGAATATTCTTTTAACTGCGGATTTAATGAAAAAAAATCCATTTTTCAATGTATGATACCAGTATCGCTTCCAGTGCAATATCAATATGCCAATATCAACCTTGTCACTGTTTGATGTTTTCACATACGCACAATTTTTTTTTCTTTCTTTTTTCAAAACCACAAATGAAAACTAATTTCATTTCAGAACCTTGTCAATAAAAATACAGTATAAACAATATAGTGATAACTGAAAAAAGATTCTAGCGCAATCACGATATCACAATACTGGTAGCATTGTTGTTAAAATATGGCAATAAAATCGTACCATGAGCTTCCCTACCAATCACAGTGATGGGGTACCAGAAGTGGGCGGGGCAAGGCACTTGGCGATGTGTGTGTTGGTAAGCAGAGAAGATAATTAAAAAAAAAAAATGAGGCAACACTGTGAGTTGTATTACAAGTGAAGCTCCCACTATTAGTGTGCAGTCAACTCGCGCGCCGTTTGGCCTCGCTCGTTACATGCAGTTGTTCAACTAGTATGCCAAAGTTGTCCTACTTAATGGGGATCAGCGCATACGAGTACATGGATGTTAAGCTTGGCATCAAGAGTATCAAATAAATGCTTCAAGGGCTTTCCATATGTTGCCTTGCTTTTATTTTGGTCTGCTGCGATTGACAAACACGGAGCCTCAGTAACCAGGCAGGCTGTCACTGTGTTGTTGCGCTTTGTGAGTGGGAGTTTTCACATGTTGCTGTGGGATCCCACCCCCCAATAAGCCTCCCTCCATCACCCCTCCTCCTCCCTCGCCTCAGATAACATGGCAGGGGTCTTCCCCATGGAACTGTCCAGCTGCTTTATCTTAGAAATGACCAATCAAGGCTTAACGCAACCCAGATGTCAGTCCCGTGCGCCGCGGTTCCCAAAAACCGAACAGCCCCTCATGTTTTTTTTCGCCATACTTTTTAACGCAGGGGTTCGGGAGCCTGAAGGTCAGGGAGGACAGAGCACATGTTTGGAAGCAGATGTGAGCGGGAGATAGTTACGATCTGCCGCTTTTTATTGCAGGCGAAAGTGGGGAGAAAGAAGAAGTAGGCGTTGCCGGGAGTGAAGCACATGATGCATGCACGTAGAAGCTTACATATCTGGTCACCATCTGCAAGCGCTCATCTCCAAAGATGTTTTTTTTTTTTTTGTGTGTGTTTGTGTATGTATTCAGTTCTGAGCAGGCCAACAGCCACTAATAGCATAGCTTAGCATATCTTAGCATAGCCTTTGGGGGCTAAAAAAGGTAGCGCGAAGGTATGGGGGAGGCCTTGTCTAGTATAAAGTAATGACTCAACTTTTATATTTTATACTATATATCACTTCGCGTTTTAGCTTATCTTAATTCAGCTTAGCATAGCCGCTCGAAGTTAAAACAAGCGATGAAAAGGCATAGAGGCTATGTATCACTTAGCTTAACATAGCCAATAAGAGCTAAAACAAGCAGCAGTGTGCTAAAGCAAGTTGTGGTCTTAGCTTTGGGGAACCCTCTTCCATCTTCTGGTCCACTGCCCAGTCATGACTCAACTCACTTTACATATCGGCCTACACGTATACTGTATTTATACCTTCACTGAGCTTAGCATAATCACAGATTGCTAAAATAAGTTGTGGTTTTAGCATGGGGGGGGACCCTCTTGTGTACCGTTATCAACTGCATGGTACAAAATGTAAGCAACGGTATGTAAAGAAAAATCTTTAGACAAGCCTCCCTTCTCACCATGACTCCATACTCACAATGTTTTGCCACTGTTTTGCTGACATCTAAAATAGAATTCTATAGTGTATTATTGCTTCATAAAAACAATAGTATAATTTAAAGAGCATTTTAAACAATTTAACAGATGGATCTACTGTTCATTGAGACATGTCAAGTCCTTTCAGCTC
Organism: Hippocampus comes; assembly: GCF_001891065.2. Taxonomy (NCBI): domain Eukaryota; kingdom Metazoa; phylum Chordata; class Actinopteri; order Syngnathiformes; family Syngnathidae; genus Hippocampus; species Hippocampus comes. The sequence continues at coordinate 6,429,445 of NW_017806175.1, read as the reverse complement.
ATCAGTTAGGGCACCAATATTAGTTGATTTTTGCACAGGATAAAGAATATATGACTGTGATGACTGTTATAATCGCCGTCGACATGTTCAGTCCATTGCCTAAAAGGGTCACAACACCGCCGCATAGATGTTATTTAGCATTAGCCTAAAACTAGCAGACTGGAAGTCGTATGCAGCAAAAGAAGCAAAAAACCCTAAAAACCTCACAAGGCCTGTTAATGAGATGTGAGATATTGTGTTATGTTTGGCAGAAAGCGGGCGAGATTTGTCATGACATAAACTGACGAGTTTCCTTCATGAAAAAAAGGAGCCTCGTAATTTCCCGCAGAGTCGCTGCCATATTAAAGTTGTTCCGATGCGGATTTATGAGCCGAAAAGCCTTTGGAGTAGAGGAAACGTCCATCTTTTGACAAGAAAGAAGTAGTGTTTCACCTCCTGTTGACGCCTGGGCACCTTCTTCTCCATTCGGCAGGTTTGCTTTGGCTCAGCGTAAACCACATCAAAGTTTGTTGTGTTCCATAAAAGCGCCTATGCCGGCAGAAACGCACCCAAGCTAAATCCCGGATATGTTGGCCACTCATTACCCCCCCCCCCCCCGTTTTTTCCCCCCCCCACCACTCCTCCTCTTTTTTTTTTTCAAAAAGAAATATGGACACAGAGATGTTTCTCCTGTGAATATGACCTTGGCGCTGTTTCGACATGACAACGGCGGGCAGCACTTGAACCCGTTCACTCTCTCTCATCAGTGAAAAGCCTCAGGCACCATGCACCGCTTGCTCGGGCTGTTTTTTTTTTTTACTTTGCAACAAAATGCCTTCAGTTTAGCTTCAATGCTCATAAATGTGGTCGGTCACATCCGACTATTCTTGCTGCTTATGTTCAAATTCAGTTAGTTATTTAGCATGCATGTGATCGTATAGGATTATGTTAATATATAATTTACTCTTGTATAGTGAACATCACTCTATTTCTTTTTTTTTTTTGCTACATACAGTACAAGTTACGCTGCTGACTATTCTTGCTGCTTTTGTTCACTTGGTTTTGTTCACTGCTGGCAGTATTGCTGGTGTTAACTTGGTTTCTATTACCACATGGTTTGTTTGCCACGTACAGCGCCGCGGACTGTTGCTGCTGCAGTTCACATTCACTTCCGTGTGATTATGGAATCTATTCATGTATGCATGTCAACAACACTGATGCTGTTTATTGTGCTGCATTATAGATAGCTCATTATTTTCGCTGCTGCGCATTAATTTCCGTATACCGGGCATATACTATTTATTCCTGTATGGCTGTCAATCAGCTGCTGGTGTTATGTTCTTAGCTGCTTATAAATACACTCATTATTGCTGTTCAGTTTGCTATATGCCAACTATTCTCACTGCATGCATTTGTGTATATATAGTGTCGATGTATTCATGTGCAGTTCATCCAATGTCATCTGAAGGCCCTTTTACACACAAACACATCATTAGCGCTTCTCTCTGCAGGCGTGGGAGCTTGACAACTCCCGAGCAGCCGTCCTCATCCCCACCGCTCATCCCGCTATCGGATGGGCTGACCTCTTTGCTCATGCTCCACACACACACACACACACACACACACACACACACACACACACACGCACACACGAGTCCAGGTTCTCACTGCATCCCGCTGATGCGAAGGGGACGAAAACTGCGGTGGGGATCATTAAATGAGCTTCCGTCCTTGCAGCCAAACAAAACTTCCTGGCCTGTTTTTACACCAAATGATGTCTTGAGGGCGCAAAGCTAGAGCTGGCCGGGTGCCTTCCACCGACTCTCCCTTAGCGCTGTTGTTTTGTCATATGTTGTTTGGCCATGTGGGCACCGAGGCAAAGGTCATCCCTGCCCGTTAACTGCCCTCAAACCTTCCTACCTACCGACCTATATGGGTACCTGCCTGCCCGCCTGCGTACCTAGCTAGCTAGCTAGCGACCACCTACCTATATATCTAGGCAGGGAAACTTTATTTATGTTTTTTTTGTTCATGTTTAGAAGACCTTAAAAGGACAGTGTATAGATTTTTTTCAATGTTCATTCATTTTATAAAACCACTATTAAGTGAGCAAAAAATATGTTCTATCACATTAATGTATATTTATTTATGTAATCGTAAGTACCTAGCTACCTACCTAGTCACTTTCCTAGGAAGCTTCCTTCCTTCCTAGCTAGCTCACTAACTAGCTTCCAATGCCTCCACACTTATTGATAGACCTACCATACCTCCTGACGTAACCACCACTTATCTGCCAAACTACTTATCTAGCTATCAACGAGCATTACTATCTGTACGGAGGTAGCAAGTTAGCAAGATTTGTCGCTAGGTCTACCAGGTAGGATATCTTTATGATGATGAGGGTTATGATTTCTAAAACGGAAAACGTGTGAAATTTGCATCTATCTAAATGACTTCCCAGTTGGTAATCTGTTGGTTTGCTAAGCTGCAGTTTGTCGTTTCTCGGAATAAATAAAACTATCATCTGTTTGCCACTCGGGAAGTGCAAACATTTACCAGGACGACGTTGACTGACTGATAATTCACTTGCCACCTCCACAGGTGAACAACAACGGCCTGGTATCCTTCCTCAGGGAGGTGTCCCAGTTCACCCCAGTAGCATTCCCCATCGCGGGGGACCGCCGGGTAGTGGCGCCTTTCTGGGCTGATGTGGACAACCGGCGGGCGGGACACGTCTTCTACCGACAGAGCCACGAGCCGGACATCCTCCGCCGTGCGGCCACCGACATCAGGATGCATTTCTCCGACTTTCCTGACTTCAACGCCACCTGGGTGCTCGTCTCCACCTGGCACAAAGTCACTTTCTATGGTGGCAGTTCTACCACGCCGGTATGATACAATAAACCCACAATTTTCAAAATGAACGCTTAAATTCCTGCGCTATATCTCTCAGGGCGCAGTATACTCATATTGACACAAAAATGTTGTCCTGTTTTTATCCAGGTGAACACATTCCAAGCGGTACTCATTACTGATGGCGAGGTCTCATTTACCATCTTCCAGTACAGCAACATCACCTGGACCACCGGAAGACATGCCAGTAGCGGGGGGGATGAAAATGGCCTGGGAGGCATTGCAGCGCAGGTAAGCATGTTAGCTAGGGAGCGAAGTGGCAGGGTAGATAGGTTAATAGTGAATTAAAATTCGGTTGATAAGTAGAAGGTTTGGTAGTTGGCAGTTATGGAGGTTGGTGTAGGACAATAGGTTGACGGAAGGAAGGAAGAAAACTAAAGTAGGTAGTTACTGTATCCATGTACTACGAGGCAGCACCCACCAGTCTGTTATTTGGTCAACAGTTAAAATCCACCAAATATCGCCAGATTGGTTTCATCCAGTGTTCCAGGTAACATCTTTGATTGGCTACCAGACTGTAATTAGTTTGCAGCCTGATTGGCTCCCCCCTCCCTCACCCCATTGCCGTCTCCCCCCCAGGCAGGTTTTAACGCCGGCGACGGCAAGCGATACTTCAACATTCCTGGCTCACGCACCCAAGATGTGACCCATGTGGAAACCACCACCAACGTGGGCTTCCCTGGCCGCTGGGTTTTTCGCATAGACCACGCCAACGTGGAGGTGGGCACTTGTAACGACTCAGGTAAGACCGCCCTCTTCTGACCAACTGCGGTGACGACTTTCACGCAGTGACTTGTTCTCCCCCCCAGCGTCGGTGTGCCCGCATCTGAGACCGTGCCTTAACGGAGGCCGCTGCATCGACGACTGCATCACGGGAAATCCGTCCTTCACTTGCTCCTGTTTATCGGGATTCACCGGGCGACGATGCCAGATCAGTGAGTCGGGAGCCTCCTTTCATGCTGTCTTGAGTGCAAAATTGACACATCCAAGGCGTAACAGTAGAGCAAATACCTACCTACTGTACTTGTCTTCTAAATACCAACCCGTCTTCCTAGCAACCTACTCATCTTTTAACCCATCTACATTTGAAGTGTACCAAGCTACTTATGTACCTACTTAGCTGAAACTAGCTTTTTAACTCGATAGCTAGCTATCTACCTATCTACCTTGCTACCTTCGTAGCAACCAACCTTTATTCCAATCCGTCTACCTACCTACCTACGCATCGACCTACCTTCGTTCCTTCCTTCCTTCCTTTCATGCAGGACATGGATTTTAGATGTCCCAAACTGTGCCCCTTTCACACTGTCTTTAAAACCCGGCATTTTTCGCCTTTTACATGCCTTTTTGTCGGTATCCCTCACGCACCAACACTGAATTTATGGACCTTTCTAAGCCCCCTTCCACATTGTGTAAAAGCCATCCTCCTTCCTTTGCAGATGTCGACGAGTGTGCTTCGTTGCCTTGCCAGAACGGAGGAACATGTCTAGACCTTGTCAACAGTTTCAGCTGTCAGTGTCCACCTGGATACACCGGGTCTCTGTGTGAAACAGGTAACATCATTGCTTATGTACAAAATAGGAATTGCAATGATTGAAAATATAGAGTGTAAACTAATTACAATTTACGAGATCGATAAATTAGGGTGGGTTTAAAGTATGCCTCCTCTGTATGGATAGAAAATCCAGTTTTATAACAAAATAATATCTGTATGACCAAAGACAACTAAAATAATATAATTTTTTTTAAATACTGTAATGAAATAATGATAAAAAAAAAATAGTGCCTTTTCTGTATTAGCAAATCACCCTGGAACAAAATAATAGCTATCTTTTCGATTCTTACTCGACAAATAAATAAATACGCTGGAAAAAGTGGACATGTCCGGCAAAATAAGATCAATAGATCAATTCACTATTCAATTCTGTGGAGTTTTTACGAACATTCCCACAGCCAGTCGGCGTGAAGATGTATCTGACCTCTTGCGATACTTCATTTGACGGCCAGCGGCGCATACTTGCAGCACGAGGGGAGCCGCGTGGCGGATATATCAATCGGCTGAGTAAATATTGAAATATGGATGTAACATTCCGTTGCAGATGTGGACGAGTGCAGGGATGGGCTGTGCCTCAACGGCGCGCTGTGCGTGCAGACCGCCGCCAATTTCACCTGCGTGTGCCTGCCAGGTTACACCGGCGTGCTGTGCCAGACAGGTGGGACATAGTTTGTCATGCTTGACAGTGAACTCCCCTTTCTACAAACAAAAGGTTATACATTTCGTGCCTCTTTTCACTCTGTTGCTGTCAAGAAAGTTGAGATGATTGTTTGACGTCATTTGGAGCAAATGAGAGATTGTAAAAACAAGAAGCAAACTGGTAAATCGCCATAGATGGGCTAATTAATTTTAGCATCATTGTTCAGTGAAAGGCAATATAGCATGTGTTCACTGTACTTCTCAATACATTTGTATTTTTTATACCAATAATAATTTGAGTTTGTGTCACATTATGCCGCAGAGAGGGACAAGTGCAACTCACAGCCCTGCCTGAATGGAGGCCAGTGCATCAATCACGGCAGCAACTTTACCTGCATTTGTCCCGCGCCATTCACAGGAGTCGTCTGCGAGTCAGGTGAAATTCAGGTCAAATTTTCTGGAAGTCTTTTGGTCATTTATGTTGTCAGATGAGGGGGTAGTGACAAAATAAGTCCAAAATAAAGGATATACCATATACAGTAGAACAGAGGATAAAGTGCAATTTTTTTCCAGTGTAAAGTTATTTTTTCAGTTAAAAAAAAAACAAAAAGTTTATACAGTAGAACAGAGGATAAAGTGCAATTTTTTTTTCCAGAGTAAAGTTATATTTTTTCAGTTGGAAAAAAAAAAAAAAAAAAGTGATTATGAACATTAAAGCTGTGTTTTTCCAAGGCATTGATTTTGTCATTTTGTATCCCATAGAGCTGATGGAGCTTCAGTTCAATTCAACTGTGTCCCAAAACCAAACCGGTGAGCTCTAAGACGACTTTATCCGATACGTTTCTTTTGTGGTTGGTTGTGAGTTTTTTTGTTTTTTTGGGGTGGGTCTTGCTGATGCGTTGTTGTAATTATCAATAACAACACATTTTAGTTGGGGTAATATGCTAGATAATGTTGAATGTTTTTTTCAAGAAAATAATCATTTTAGGGGACAGAAATCATCATATAACAAAAATAAAGGCCTATTTTATTTTTAGGCATAGCATATCCTTATCCACAGCCATTCATCACTCGTTGTAACCTGAGGCATTGTCGGTTCCTGTAAATATTTGTTTTATGGAGCATTTTTTTGTTTTTTTTATGAGTTGACCAACAAAAGAGGAAGCGCTTTGTCTAGACAGCCAAATGTTTCTTTATGAGGGGATGCCACACTCTGTGGTATTCAGCTCATTGCTTCCTGCTGCGGAAATATGCGGCTACTTATTTGCTCCTCTGGAACACAGGCTGCGCGCCACACTGAGCACCAAAACACAACCAAGATGCATTTTGGGAGAATAAAAGGAAAATAGTATCCGAATTACATTTTTGTAAAGTTGTTAGAAAATATGACCAAGTGTTGTACTATGAGGGCAAAGACATTTTTCAGTCATAAATTGTATTCTTGTTTTTTAAGAGTATAAATTATGTATAAATTATGTAGTTTGTTGTTGTTGTTGTTGTTTTTTGAAGTAATACAGTAGTGTGTCTTGAAGAGGAAAAGGCTTAATATTTTGAGAACTAAGGGGTCTTTTGGGGAAAATGGCATCATAGTTTCAGAAGTTGTAATTTTTATTAAGTAAGGTTTAAAAAATATATTTAATATTCTATAATAAATATTTGTTTCATGAAAAAAGTAACTTTTTTTGAGAAGTTGCTATATTCCGAGAATAAGGACATTGTGAAGAATAAATGTGTAATTTTAAAAATAACTTTAAAATGGAATATTATAAGAATGAAGATGGGAGGGTTTCAAAATGCCAGTTCTTGCACAGTGATGTATACCCTCAAAAGCTCTTTAATTTCCTGCTAAGTCATGTGACAAAATGATTGTTTTTACAACCATGTGGTTTGATTCAAAATGTTAACGAAAAACGTGTCTTTTGGTAATTGTGTTTCTTTGTTGAGTTGTGGCGGCGAGAGAGCGGAAAACAGCATCATATTGTGCCCCGCCGTGACCAAGCTCTTTAATAGCACTGAATCTCCAGCAAACAGCATGCAACTTGTCACCCTTGAGCTCAACTAAGTGTCTCCTAAATCTCCCCCGATGCTCTTTGTAATGGCGAGTGGAAAAAAAACAACAACAAAAAGTAGGACATAAGGAGCGCGTCGTGGCTTCAAAGGTAACCAGTGAAAGAGCACGTTGTGCTAATGAAGCGTCTGTTAATCGGCCCCAGGGTTCTTGCCACATCGGCTCCGTATCACGAGAAGAATTAACTTCAAAGGCCAGGCATTTTTGTGTTGCGTGATATGGCTGCTTCCTCCGCCTCGACGCTTCAATTAGGACGCCGAGGGTAAACAACAACATCTTTGTGGCCCCGAGGTGACTGCTAGTAACGACTGAAGAATGCAATTTCTCTAACATGTGCATACTGAATCTCCAGTGCGGAATTGAGTGGATCCTATTAGCTGACAGAACTTTTTGTGTTCGCCTTGGTTCCTCAGAGTCTCGCTCTGTCCCACTGTCATATGGTGTTCCACAGGATTCAATTTTGGGGCCCCTGCTGATTTCATTGTATTTGCTGTCCCTCGGCTTCCATCTTAAGAAAACATTGTATTTACTTCCACTGCTATGCAGATGACTGTCAGATCTATGTCCCGCTGAGCAAAAAGGATGTTTTCTCATTAAGGTCACTTCAGTCCTGTCTGGAGGAAATCAAGATCTGGGTGGCACTGAATTTCTTGAATTTCAATGAAAAGAAAACAGAAGTTATGATGTTTGGTCCTAGTGGCCCTTATGCATTCCACCCTGCTGATTTGGGGCCCCTGGCACCTTTTCTAAAACCCACAGTCTTGAATTGGGGTTTTAAATTGGACTGGCAAATGGGCGCTGTTCTTAAATCCAGCTTTTTTCATCTTGGGCTGCTGGCTAAGGTTAAGCTTCGTCCTTTTTCAACGGCACTTAGTAACAGTAGTCCATGCCTTTGTTACATCTCAGTCAGCCAATCCTCCCTCAAGTGTCTTCAGTCCAAAATTCTGCTGCTCGCCTCTTAACTGGTGCTCATAGGAGGGAGCACATACTGTAACTCCAACTCTGGCCTGCCTTCACTGGCTCCTTGTACAGTTTAGAGATCTTTTTATGACTTTTGTTTGTTTTCAAATATTTAAATGGCCTCGACCCTCTTGACCACTCTCAGCCGTTCTAACCAGACAAGGGAGGTTGTGAACAATACTTGTGTAAAATACTTGCATTAGTTACGGTATGTTGTCATGAAAATGTGGAATAATGATACATGGACAGTTTCTGAATGTGATAGTTCCCAATGTCCTGAATGACCTCACCAGGTTAAAGTTGGAATGACTTAATCAGATGAATGAGACTTGAAGTTGGAATGGTTGGAAGGAGCAAGTCGCTATGGAAATGGATAGTGTCTTTCAGTGGGATTATCTTCCTGGGAAAATGTGGCATTTTTCTTCATGCCTTGAAATTTATGGATCAGGATTTTGAAATGGTTTGAATCAGTTGAGAAATGCAGAAGCAGTACAATGTCAAGTGGGCAAAATAATAAAAGCTTTCATTTTGGATGCAGTATAACACGTGTGTGAATGCACTTCAGCATTCACACAATATTAAGTCACATGACAGCTAATCAATAACAAGATGAAAGGCGTTCGGTATCCACTACAGATGGTTGCCATTCATTCATTCCAGCCCGCAGCCTGCCTTTTGTTTACATTTGGATCAGCACCCAAATCCACTCGCTAACTGTTTCTGTCCGTGTGTGCGCGTGTGCTCGTGCGTGCGTGCAGAGGAATGTCTGTGCCAAAATGGCGGCGTCTGTGTGGACAGCAACGGGACGTGCAAATGTCCCGCCTCCTACACGGGACTCTACTGCCAGTTCGGTAAGTCTGAACTGAACCCTGTTTATTACTTATAAGTTGCCTGTTAGACTGACCTATAAGAAAAAAGACAGCATTGTATATTTATAACACCACAATGTTCAACCAAACCACATCATTGGTTTGAACAGAAGTCTGCAGCTTAATGCTAACACCATAATGTAAAACACCAAAGATGGGCTAACGGAAATTAGCTTACATATTGTATATTGTAAGTGTTCGACGGAACCATATTATTCAGCCTAACACTGCTAACATTTTAATGCTAACATAAGACTTTCTCACAGAAATTACCATTGATGTTGTATAGTGCACGATTCTTTAACACACAAAGCAGTAACAAAAACAGAAACACTCATAGTTATAGGCATATACTGTATTCTCCGAACTAAATGTTCAACCAAGTCTTAATTAGGTTGTGTAACAAAAGACAGACAGCTAATTGCTAACATATAAAGTAAAATGTGAGATGCCAAAGACTGTCAAACAGAAATTAGCATTGATGTTGGTGATGATAAAGCTTCAAACAACATTAATTTACACAGACAGCTGCAACACACACACACACTGCTCTGCTTGTTCTCGTTCTTAATTGCGCTACAGCTTCATCTAGCGGAGCTCAGTGCTCTCTGGCATGTTGTGTGGCAGGAAATGGTACTACAATGAAGGCATACAACTCCTTTTTGTGTGTTATGTTCAGAAGTGACGCAGATGCCGTGCAGCAACAATCATCCGTGTCCAGACGGTGGGCCATGTTTGGAGTACGGGGGTGCGTACTTATGCACGTGTCAGACCAGCCCCGCAGAACGAGACCAGCAGGACTTTTACCCTTATGGTAAGAGCGCTCAGCCATGGCCACTAAGACATTTACAAACGTCCCACTTGTCATTTGTAGAACCACGCTGGCACGTAATTTGGGGAGAATATCGTAAAGTTGTATTTTTTTAGATAAATGTTATTTTTAAATATTACTTGAATGAATTTCTTTTTTTTTAAGTGAAATCTTTTTTCGAGAAAGAAAACAATAAGAGAATGTAGTCATATTTTGGAAGACCAAAAAGTAAAATATCATTAAGAAAGTTATTTTTATTTTTTTTTTCATCTTTCCACTGTGGTTGCTCGAATAGCCCTTTGGCAGGTTTGCGGTTTTCAAAACCAGACCAGATGGAAGGAACACAGTCAAGTCTCGCTTTGTGTTTTTCAGTACAGCCCCGATCCGTCTGCGACTCGACCCCGTGTCTCAACGGCGGCTACTGCTACGAGCGTGACGGAGGGTACACGTGCCAGTGTGCCCACGGACACTGGGGCAAGCACTGCGAGAAAGGTACCCACGCCGATTAGGACATTTACACGGGGGCCAAACTCAGTACCAAATGACCAAATGTTCCCTACGTGTGGTTGCAGTGCGACTCAACACATGCGCCTCTGGTCCGTGTCGCAACGGGGGCTCGTGCAGGGAGGAGGCGGGCAGCTACAGATGCGTGTGTCCTTACAGGTTCACTGGGAAGCACTGTGAAGTGGGTGAGTGAGCATTTAAGGTTTCATCTGATTGGTACAAGTTAGATAAAGAGCATACAGTTCCATAGGCCTTTGCGATATGCATATATTTTTTTAAATATTTATTTTTGATAAAATTTTGCAAAAATGTGTCCATTAGGGAAGCCTGATCCATGCGCGTCCAGTCCTTGTGTGAATGGAGGGACATGCTTCCACTACATCGGGAAGTACAAGTGTGAGTGCACCGACTCCTTCACTGGAAGACATTGTGAGGTCAACACTGCCACCGCCATGCACCGTCACACAGGTCAGCTATCCCACCAAAAATATTCTTCTCAATCAAATGCAAGTTATTGATAAAAAAAAAAAAAATGATACAAGAAACATTCTTTGTATAGAAATCATTTTTTTTTTTTTTTTTTTACTCAAAATACAAAATATTTCTTTAAAAAAAAAATCAACTTTATTTTTCTTGTAATATTCATTCATATTTCTGTTTTAATACAACATTATTCTTTTAGGGTTAGGATTATTCTCTGAAAAAGCAAACATTATTTTCAGAAAAGCACACTTGTTCACAGAAATAAAACGTATTAGGAATATATTTTATAGTTTTTTAAAATAATTTTGCAAAAATACATTCATAAAAAAGACATTACAGTATTGGAATATTATTACTATTTTGTTAAAAAAAACACCCATCATTCAAAAAAAAAAAAAAAATATATATATATATATATATATATATATTTTTTTTTTTTTTTTATACTGTACAACATTCTTTTTAGAAGAAACAAATTTGGCACTTAAAGATACGTCATTATTTCCGTACTACTAAAATGATTCTCTAAAAATGTATAATACCCAAAGCTTTTTTTAAGTCATTTTTTTTTCCATGCTCATTTTTTACTTAAATCTTGGAATGTTACACTTGGCCCCAAAATAGGACAATATTCTGGTACTCCTCCACTTTTAATCTGACGCACCCTCGGGAATGGTGCTCCGATGATCCCGACTGCGTCCGTGTTACGCTAATCTTAGCGTGGTTGCTGCCCTGTAGCAGCACGAGCCCATATATAAGCGAGTAAAAGCTATTTCAAGTCAAAGCCCAGGACACATGAGCATTGACGCCAAGCTCAGTTTAGCCTCAATGTGCCCCTGTTGCCATTGCCATGTCCTGGTGACCCACCTCACTTTACATATTTTTCAGTGTAACGCAGAGCGGTGATTTAATCTTTAAATTACTGCGTTAAAAAGACTAGCTCCTAATTTGTCATTCAAATAGCCCAGTGGACATCGCTGCTATGTAACATTTTATTTCCACTGGTCCATGGGGCTGGTGGGATTGAGCCCCATGAATTCTGCCTAGCGACAAATGACAAGGCAAAGGTGAACCAGGAAGTAGCCTTGAAACAGCAATTTTTTTCCTTCACATTTTTTGATAGTTGGAATTATTTTTGCAGTATTTGTTTCTTAAAAACTATATTGCTATTCCCACAGTTATCCCCCCACCCAAAACCTTTTACAATAAAATAAAATACTAAATCATACATGTGAATGCTTTTGCGGAATTTGACTTTTTTTCTGAAAACATTTGTTTTTCTTGCTAACATGCTAACAAACAGCACATGATTGTTGATATTTCAGAGGTGGGTTGCGGGCCACCGCCGCAGGTAGATCACGCCGAGGTTCAGTTTTCGTCCACCTTGCCGGGATCGGTGGCCATTTACCTCTGCCGGGCGGGATATGTTGCGGTACCCAGAGCCACGCAGAGTGTCTGCGGCGTCCAGGGCGACTGGAGCCAGCCCCCCGTCTGTGAGGGTACGTCACAAGAACACACAAATATGCCATCGGAGCATATATTCTATATCCTGATCCAGTTTTATCCATGTACAGTACTAGTCCACTTGCGTTTTGGCAGTGGGGGATTCTATCCTATGTTATTCGCATAAAAACGACATTCAACCTTAACATTACTATATTGAAGTATGGTTGAGGAATTTCATTTAAACACAAGTATTGGTTTGCTGCTATCTAGTGGCATCAATGGGCAATCATTAACCTTTTTAGTAGGGCATCGTGACTTGCTGATTTTCGCTCCTCGGAGGTCGGTACCTATGGGGATTTAGCAGGATATCAAAACTATGAGAGAAATGCTCAATTTGACTTTCATACACAAGTGATGCTAGTTGTTTATATCCGTCCTCCAGAACTCAACGAGTGCTCGTCTGAGCCATGCGTCAATGGCGGGACATGTCACAACCACGGAGAGTCTTATGTGTGTGACTGTGAGCAAGGCTATAGCGGGAAACAGTGTCAGACAGGTAAGTGCTTCCATTTTTCATTTTAATAAATGACCAAAACTGTAAAAAAAAAAAAAAGCATTTTCCTAATTGCTATTATGTTAAGTGTAGAGTAATTTAAATAAATGTTGGAGTGTAGCTATAAAATAAAACGTGGAGAGGAAATGCTTTACGGCTCCATGGTTCATATTAACAGGCGTGTGTGCTGACCCTGCTGAACCTATCGTTAATGTCCACTCTATTCTATGGAAGACATCAACGAGTGCTTGTCGGAGCCTTGCAAGAACGGAGGAACCTGCGAGAACCAGGCAGGGTCCTACTTGTGTCACTGCCCAGCGGGCCTCAAAGGGCGCCACTGTCAAACAGGTACACTTAAAACCACACACATGCTATTCAATCGATAAGTTAATAACCACACAAAGTGCTCATGTTGACGGTATTGTGTGTGTGTGTGTGTGTGTGTGTGTGTGTGTGTGTGTGTGTGGGTGTGCGCGCGTGCGTGTGTGCATGCATAGAGCAGGACAGCTGCGAGTCTAACCCATGTCTGAACGGCGGCGTGTGTCGTGCCTACAAGAGGACATATATGTGCACGTGCAAGGATGGCTTCTTCGGCGACCAGTGCCAGATGTGTGAGTGCCCTTCCTTCCTCTTTTTCCTCTTCCTCAAGTTCAGTCAGTTCACAGTTTGGAGCAGCGTAGTGGAAAGTGTTGGACTTTGTCGCCCCCCAGTGGAGGATCCCTGTGTGCTGCATCCCTGCGGCAGCAGGGGTGAGTGCAGAAGCGACAGGAGAGGAAACTACAACTGCGTGTGCAAAGCCGGACACACCGGGAAAGACTGTGAGAAAGGTCTGAAATCTATATTTGATTTGATTTATGTATTATTTAAAAGGTTTCATATTGTTGTTTTAGCTAGCTAACTCACTCCCACCTTCGCCGACTACCTACCTTGTGATACCTTGTTACCTTACCTTCAATAGATACTCAGAACAACTTAACTCCTGTCTTTCTCCCAAGCTACATGCCTACCTAGCTCCTCACCAAACTATTATTAACTAACTAACTCACTACATGCCTCGCGACCAACCGACAATATCCATATACTGCACAACATACCACTATCTGGAGAGACCATCTACCTTACTTTACTTCCTACCTACCTACCTAGCTGCCAAACAACCAACCTCGTCACCTTCCTATTAACCTACCTTCTTCCCAATCTAGCGACCTACGAAGTGTTCCAATCTAACTAACTGCCAACCTACCCAGCTACCCACATACCCAGCTACCAAATGACATACCCTACCTACTTGGCTATCTACCTAGCTCCATGACTACTTAGATACCTAGTTATTGCCTACATACCTAGTTACCAAATTAGCTAGCTAGCTATCAACCTGCCATCCTACCTAGCTCTTTAGCTTCCCACATATCTACCTACCTAGCTACCTACCAACATATCACACTACCAAATTAGCAACCCTCAGCGAGCTATCTAGTGAACAAGATGGTTAGCAACCAAGGTAGCTACCGACCTACCTAATAAACTATCCGTGCAAAAAAACTATGTCAAAAAGCTATAATCACGGTGGCATTCCACTGTTCATATTTTGATGGCTACCCTCACTGGTCATCATATTCTGCCAACTGTTCCCAGATCTGCTGCCACCCTCGGGCCTGCACGTGCAGCGTGTGGAGGAGAGCGAGATGGAGCTGCGCTGGGACCAGCCGGAGGCATCCTCTGCAGCGTGGCTGACCGGCTTCGTGGTGACGTACGCGCCACATGGCCGCGGAGGCGCTCGCAAGGTCGACTTTCTGGACCGGCAGAGCCGGTGGCACGTCCTGCGAAGTTTGGTGCCTGGCCTGCTCTACAACATCTCCACCTACTCCATCAAGCGAAATGCCAACAACGACCACGTCAGCAGGCCAGCCACCGCTCTCATACGTACCAGTCAGTGACAGACACACCACTGTTTTTTTTCCCCCCCTTAAATGCACTACACACAAATGCTCTCACATTTGTACCACTTTTTTTTTGCTGAAACGCACTACCATATCGCTTTCACACATACAGTAATACTGTAACGCTCTCACACTCCCTACTTTCATTTGTTTGGGCTCACAGGGACTGAACCCTTTCACACTTCTACTGAAATGCTCTCGTCCTTTACCGATAACTGAAAGGTTGTCATATAATATGCTGATGTTCTCATACATTCAACTAAAGTACTCATGTGATTTAGCTTAGTTGAGTGATTGTGTGGGAGGTTTTCAACATTTAATCTTGAATGATGTGTTCATGCTAACTGTTCCGTTTCTGTTCACAACGAAGGGCCTCGGCGGGTGGAGCATCTGCAGGTCTTGAACGTGTCATCGTCTGAGGTGTGGCTGAGCTGGAGCCTCAACATCAAAACGACTCGCCACGCGCCCGTCAGCAGGATTAGAGTCACACTCACGCCCGAGGACGGCGGTCAAGCGCACACGGCCCTGCTCAACGCCACCATCAGCGAACACGCCTTCAGGTGAGACCCTGAGCCCACAGCCAACCAGTCACCGATCACTACCAACTGTCTACCGATCGACCGAGCAACCTGCCTACATTGCTCCCTATTTGCCTACAATCCTAGCTAGCTTGCTCCTTAGCTAACTAGCCACCTACATACCTACTTTTCAACTACTAAGCTAACTAGCTACCTATTCCCTATCAAAATGACTTTAAAATAGAAAGTGTGGGTATTTTCCTACCACCAGAGGATGCCGTTGTACAACTCTCTATGTTGTAATAGAACATCTATTGTGATGTTTTCAGTTCTCTACTTCCTGCCCACAAGTACACAGTGGACGTGTTGACCCAAAGTGGACTCAGGCCAGACGAGTTTCCCTCCACAAGCCACTCGGCAGGACCCTTGCACTTTTGGACCAGTAGGCTACTTCTTTTTTCTTTACTTTTGTAAGTCAGCTAGCTTAATGCTGATATGTGAAAGACCTTAGACTTGTGGAAATTAGCGCAGATTTTATGATAATTATAAACCTGATAAACCCGAATAAAAAGTTGGGGGGGTGTTAAGAGAAGAAATTTCTCAAGAATGAAAAGCAGCATTTTGTCTTTGGGCGGGGTTATTTTTTTCAAGATTTTTTTTAAAGTTTGATTTCCCCTTCTTCCCCTACCGTCTCCACAAGTTGACATCTTATGAGTTTGTTTTTTCAAGAATAGCTTTGTTCTAGAATAAACTACAGGTATTATTTTTCATGAATAATCATCACATTCTAGTAAAAAGTTTTCAAGCATTTTTTGTGAAAAATACACATTTATTGATTTAACAATAAAATGATATTTTTCAAGAATACAGCCATATTTTTCAAAAATAAAAAGTCATTTTTGTAGAGTTGTATGCGTATGCAAAGTCATTACAAGTAATCTTACAAGTTGTATTTCTTCAAGAAAGAATCAATAGTAGTTTTTAATCCAAGAACGTTATCTTTTTTTCTAGATTTTTATTTTTCCTCGTGTTTTTTTTTTTTTTTTTAAAATAAGCATTTTATTCGAGAAAACGTTGCATCCTTCAGAAATAAAAAGTTACGCTTTGCCATGTTGCCTTCAGAGCCCCTCCCTCCGCAGAACCTGTCGCTGGCCCACGTCACCGCCAACTCGGCCGCCATCACCTGGACCCCCGACCCGGGGCTCGTATCCGACGGCTTTGTGGTGAACGTGACGCGAGGGCTGACCACCAGGAGCCGCTTCCTACCCGGCGGCCTGCTTGGCTCGTACACGCTCCGAGAGCTGACGCCAGCTCAGCTCTACCGACTCGCCCTGACTTCCGTCAAGAAGGCGGGACAGGAGCAGGTCCATAGCCAGCCTCAGTACCTGGACTTCATCACCTGTGCGTACCACAAGTTGACTTTAGAGATCATTTCCCTTCTCTTCACTCTGGAATCAAGCTTTATGTAATCTATTAACAACAAAAAGACGCTTTCCGTTTGTGCTTCTTTGGGCTCAGTGCCGATGGAGCCCAGGCCCAGAAGAAGAGAACGCCCGACCAAGGTGGGACGAAGGCCGTCTCAACCTCAGGACCTGGGAGGTGGAGCAGAACCGAGGTAGGGAATTAATCAATCAAAATCATTGAACAAATATTGAGCGATTGTATGTGGGGGGAGGGGAGTGGAATAATAATAAAAAGAAATAATGAATTGGACTCACATGGATGTTCTCTGCAGGTACACTGAAATGATTGACAGGAGGGGAAAGATCACAGCCAAGTTCACACACTTGCCAAGAAAAGCCATTCGACATCGGAACAGTAAGCATAATCGCAAATCCCGCTCTCTCTCTCACTCTCTGTCTCTCTCTCTCTCTCTCGCTCTATTAATTATGAAAGTTGTATGGTAATTGTGAACTCACTTCACAAGCAGCAGCAGTTTGGTAGTTTGCAATTCTTCCCCCCCCCAAAAAAAATAAGTCTCTTCAAGCTGTTGACTACCTCACCCAGTTGAAGTTACTGTCACACTAAACTAAAACAAAGACAGTTCCACATTGTGTATTTAAAATAACCTTTGCATTTTTTTCTTCTTTACCTATGTAGTATTTTGATATTGATATCGTGTTGGCCTTTTATGGTCGTCACATCTCAGTCTTTTCCCCCCCCCCACTTTAGGTTTTCTACATCTGCGTGTTTGTGTGACACTTGTTTACGTTGAGGAGGCCCCCCAAAAATCTCTTGCTTAAGTCGTTCCATGTGTGTGTCTAGATTAGGCAAAAGGATCTCTTGTGTTGTTTTTGTTGTTTTTTGACATGTTAAGATGTGTTGTTATGCTTTGGTAATTGAATCATGCTGCCGATGACATCATCACCTCCTAAAAGGTCACAAGCGTGACTCCACAGTGTTGCAGGACTCCTCAACTGATGTTACTGTAAAACACTCAAATTAGATTTATTTATTTATTGCAAGGAGATTTTGTAATCTTACGAGTAGTTACATTTTTCTAGAAAGAAAAAAATTTTTCTCTGTTGTATTTTTCATTTTTCAGACTTTTGCAAAACAAAGCAGTGTGCTTTAAAAACAAAATGCGCCATTGTCTTTGTTTTATATTTAGATTGACAGTCAACTCTAAGTAGTGTTGGCATGAAACAGCACCAAACTTTGTTGTGCAGTGAGTTGAGTTGTTTTTGCATGGCAGAACCCCAGCCGCCGGTTCGATTGGAGAGGATGGAGGAGACCACAAATAAAATCAGCCTGGCACTCGAGATTCAGGAGCAGACCACATCCAGGGCAAAACTTGGTAGGTGTGGCACAGTCGAATTTTCTGAAGAGTGCAGACAAAGAGCGATGGATAAGGAGAAGGTTCTGTTATTTTTCTGAGGCTGCTTTGCTCCATCCAGCACTTGGGCAGGATACAAAATCTTTCATGACAAATTGGTGTTAAATCAAGTTGTATTTGCTTCAGGACTTGTAGATCTTAAAGATTAAGATGTTGGCTTTTTTTTTTTTTTTTTTGGTGTTATGAATATTAAATGTGTTTGTTCTATTTTTTCAGAGTCGGCCCAAGACTGTCTCAGTGTGCCATGCCTAAATGGCGGCACATGCAGAAATGGTGGCGACTCACATGTCTGCGACTGCACCACTGGGTTCAAAGGCACACAGTGTGAATTGTGTATGTCAGCCTCGACACACACACATATACACACACACACACACACACACACACACACAGAGTCCAGATTCAACTCTCAGACAAGCACCTCTTTAAAACAGTGACGCTCATCATTTGGCTCGTTTTCCACATCAATTGGCTTTTTGGCAGCTTTTTGAAACGCTATGGGCCACCGTATGATAACTAATGGAGCATGCTCTTTTGCTGTTGGATTCTCGGGATGGCTTTTGTCCCGAATTTGAACCCAGGACCTGTGGCAATCATTGGAGCAATCGTAGCCAAAGACCACGAAGCCACATTTTAATTCATGTCATCCTTTACTTGTCACAGGGCAAATAAAACATCTTGGCCTGTGATACATGGTAGCCAATGAGACAAGTCAAGGTTTTCTTTTTCTTCCTTCACACTCTGGGTTGTTGGATTATGGGTTTGAGTCTATCTTGTGGTCAGTGAGGTCTGTGGTTCAAATCTTAGTGGAGCTTTCTCCATTTTTCTTCAACCATATTGTCCCGAGAGGATAATTTTTTTTCCCCCGCAAGACCGAGACTCCACAAGATTAACATCAGCAAAAACAGACAACACTTTAGAAAATACAGCAAACATTACAAAGCAATGCTGTGCGGCGCCTGTTGTCGAGTCACCTGATTGTGGGAATGAGGGTTGGCAAAAAGATCCATCCTGCACTTCACTGTCATCAATCTGCATGATATGATCTTTGGTACCAGTTTCACAAGGTGGTGCATGTCTATCTGCATCTCAACACACACACATATACACACACACACACACACACACACACACACAGAGTCCAGATTCAACTCTCAGACAAGCACCTCTTTAAAACAGTGACGCTCATCATTTGGCTCGTTTTCCACATCAATTGGCTTTTTGGCAGCTTTTTGAAACGCTATGGGCCACCGTATGATAACTAATGGAGCATGCTCTTTTGCTGTTGGATTCTCGGGATGGCTTTTGTCCCGAATTTGAACCCAGGACCTGTGGCAATCATTGGAGCAATCGTAGCCAAAGACCACGAAGCCACATTTTAATTCATGTCATCCTTTACTTGTCACAGGGCAAATAAAACATCTTGGCCTGTGATACATGGTAGCCAATGAGACAAGTCAAGGTTTTCTTTTTCTTCCTTCACACTCTGGGTTGTTGGATTATGGGTTTGAGTCTATCTTGTGGTCAGTGAGGTCTGTGGTTCAAATCTTAGTGGAGCTTTCTCCATTTTTCTTCAACCATATTGTCCCGAGAGGATAATTTTTTTTCCCCCGCAAGACCGAGACTCCACAAGATTAACATCAGCAAAAACAGACAACACTTTAGAAAATACAGCAAACATTACAAAGCAATGCTGTGCGGCGCCTGTTGTCGAGTCACCTGATTGTGGGAATGAGGGTTGGCAAAAAGATCCATCCTGCACTTCACTGTCATCAATCTGCATGATATGAGTCTTGCTTCAGATGACGGAAGATTATCAGACAATAATTTAGTCTTTTTTTTTTTTTTAACCTAGAAAAACCTTTTTAATATCACAAGAATTCTGCAAGATTTTTTTAAAATAAAAAAGTAGTAATCATCCAAGACTTTTTTTATTTTTATTTTATTTTTATTATTATTACTTTTTAACAAAACATTTTTATTTTACAAGCAAATTATCTGACAATAAAAATTAAATACCAACTTTACAAGAGTTATTTCAATTTTTTTTTAATAAAAAAAGTAGCAATCTTTTTTTTTTTTGACAAACTAAGAAATAAATTGTAATCTTGCAAGATTTAGGTCAGATTTTTTTTGTCAAATTCTATTTCCCCAATACAAAACAAAAATGAAGTCCTTTTTCGCAACATATTTAAAAATAAAAAAGTAGTAATGTTATGAGCTTATTGTCGTATTTTTTTTTTTAACAGAAAGTCATATTTTGGGCCTGTCAAGCACGAGAGTTTAGCCCATCTGACTTTAAGGCTCCAGACGGGGTGCATCTACATTTTTTTTATTCGAGCAACACCTTGTCTGTGTCTTAACAGGAGACAGCAGACGACGGGGCTTTGAAATTGTGATGCTAATTTACTCTTAAGCATGTAAGCATTTGCTCATTTGGCGCTTGGGCGTTACAGCAGTTGTTAAGTTAACCTATCGGCTTGTCCAAAACTGAGAACCATGAGAAAGTAAAAAAACCAAAAAAAAAAAAAAAAAACTAAACAAAACCAAAAAAGGATTGCAAAATAACCAGATTGCGATGTTTCCTTTTGCCCAGCCTGCCAGCGAGTGCCTCACCCGTGCACTCGCCTCTACTCGGAGACGACGAGCGTGCCCGTGTGGGAGGGTGACGTCTGCCACTACGTGTAAGTCACCACCATTAAGTTGCATTTTCTCCAGAAACAAAGAGAGCCTTTTCACACAAGAGGACGTACTACCAGAATTAAAACATCAACAGAATATTTTTTTTTTTTTTTAAAAACATTTTTTTCAAGAATTTTCCAAAGTGCATCGGTTAAAATGAAGTCGTATATTTGAATGCCGAACTGTGATTATGGGGGATCCACTTGGAAAAAAGTCACTTTTAGAAATAAAGGCAAAGAATTCTTTGAATGTAAAGCAATTATATAATATTAAATATAATCATAGAATATCATATTGAATCCAGAAAAAAATATATTTTTGTGGAGAAAGTTGTTTTTTGTGACGGGGAAAGCGTCTTTTTTTTAATCTTTTGGAAAAGACCATGTTTAGCTTTTTTCAAGAAAATAAATTGCAATGTTATGAGAAGAAAGTTGTGTTTTTCATTGAATAAAAGTTTTTTATTCTTGCAATTTTCAATGAAAAGGACCATTTTTGAATGGGGGTTTACAAAAAGAAGCAGTAATCTTACATTTGTTAAGAGAAAAAAAATGAAAACAAGAATAAGCATTCTTGTGAAAAACTATTAAACATTACACGAATGAAATGAAAGTTTTCCTCACCAAATTATGACTTTAATCTTGTTGCATTACAACTTTTTTTCTCAAAAAAAATGGCTCCTCGTATGTGAATGACTTTTTACTCATCATGTCATAGTTTCTTTCCAGTCTGTGTTCATTTTTTTATCTCATCTTTGCTCCTTTTTTTGTTCTTGCAGGTACAAAAGAACGTATAAAGTGCAGCAGGATGTTTGCTACCAAGAAGTTTGTGAATCAACCCTTCTGAAGAAAAGTCAGGGTGAGTTCAAATCTGATATCACAATTATAATAAAATACAATCAAACCAAGTACTTCACGTCTGTCTTTTTCTCATCTCCGACAGTAACTGTCAGAAGAACAAGCAGACAACAGTAAAGGTTTGTCTTTTTTTACTTCAATTATATCATAATATGGATCACATAAACCAGTTATAAAATCCCTGCATGGAAATGGCTAAAAAGTCTTAAAAACTTCAGAACTGGACAACATTGTTGTGGGGAAATAAATGGTCAAACAAGACTCAAAACATCCACAAATTGCTCAAGACTTCATTCAGCACACTTTACGTGAGTTCAGTTCATTGTTCGTTTATTTTTTCTCTGCAAAAAAAATATGAATATTACTGCAGCTTACTGAGTTTTTCTTTCTTTTTTTTTTTTTACATCATTTGCGATCATGAAGTCAGGAACGAAACTCGTAAGTCAGGTCACATTTGTGCTTCGTCGCATTTCTTAATGTGTGATGTATTCTTTCAATTCTAGAACATTTGGAGGCCGGCGCAAAGACCGTCACATTGGAAATGTCCATGTTTAAAAATGTACTTGAACTAGCTGGTTGCAAGATAAGATAAGGCTGCGCTGGTGTTGTTGATTCCGCACAATCCTGTCAGGACACACTGTAACATTTCAGACTCCAGAACGTCCGACAATCTCATCGCTACTCGCAGGAATTCATCTCTGCCTCTCTCAGATGATGCTGCAGTGTTTTCTTTGTAAAATATCTTGATTTATTATTCGTAGAAAGGGTTCTTTTTTTTTGTTTGTTTTTTTGTTTTTTTTTGTTTTTTACCCACAGGTACAGATGACGACTGACAGAACCCTTTCTACGATGGAACTTTCCTGTACGACTGAGAGCCTCCACAAGCATTGATTTATTATTATTATTATTATTATTGTTATTATTATTAGCAGGCATTGCTGCTCGTTATTCTGTAAATAGTGTTCATAGGCCAATTTTGTAGGTGAATATTTTAATAATAAAAATGTGAAAATGTCCTGTGGTTTTGTGTCTTTTCTTCTTATACTGGTCTAATAGCTTTGTTTACAGTAAAAGGACCTTTACAAACACAAGTAGAGCGCATATTTTTAAAAACACGACCAATAATCATGCTCATATATCGTATAAAATGTCAACAAATAAAGTTGGATTGAAATTGGATTTTTGTACACTCCCCTATTATTACTTATTATTCAGAAAGCATAAGGCCATGTTTTTTCAATCTAATTTTATAGTTATGTGAAAGTTCGCACTTGACTGTTTTTTGTGGGGAAAAAAGCTGTCTGGTTATGTAATGACTTTTTCAATATTTTTTTCCTTCCAAACTAGTCTTGTAATTGCTTAATTTATATTAAAGTTGGTTCTTTTTCTTTGACTTTATTTTTAATAAAAAGTAGTAGTCATACAAGAATGCCAGAATAAAAAGTGATTTTCCAGAAAACATTTTTTTCTGAGAACAACGTAGTATTTTCAAGGAAAAATAAGTCGTATTTTCCCTTTTGTGTGTGTGTGTTTTTAAAAGAAAACGAGTAATTTTACAAGAGAAGTCCAATGGTTCGCAAGAATGTCTCGTATTGACCACAGCAAGTAAAGGCGGCCTTTCGATTGAATGGTACTGTCGTCAACGTCGGAATTTCTAATACTGTAACAAATGCATTTTCGACCGTATATAGAATTGTTATGTCTCGTTAGACGATTATGCAGCAGAAATGATACTTAATCTACATACGTGGCACTAAAACTACGGTGATTGAATACATATTTGCCCATGTGGCTTAATACCTCGAAGCGGCGTTATCGCAAGTCTTCCTCCGTAATTACGGTTTTTCTATTTACCACAGCACTTAAAGGCGGCATTTGGACAGCCACCGCGGTGCGCGCCCCCGCGGTTCAGTGCGCGCTCCCCCAGTAAAAAGTGAGCTAGTGGCGGTGGGGAAAGAATCGGGACTGGACGACCATGAAGGGGGAACCCTGGATATCTTAGCCCAAACACTTTCTATCACCTTTTCCAGCCGTTTAGGCTAAATGTTCTTGTTTTAGTGTTTCATTGGTTTGTGCGGCGGGTGGGAAAGTCATAAATCTCCCAACTTGGAGCCCACAGCTTCACTGAAAAGTTAGCCAAATTAGCCCGCCTCGGCTAAATTAGCCCGCCTCGGCAAGCGAGTCGAGGACAAAAACAGGCCCGCCGCGGGGACCCTAAGAGGCGGCGAAGAGTGACGAGGAATGTCGCCCCTCGGGATTCAGAAGTTCACCTACGGATGAGAAAAAGGAGACTCGGGAAGGCGGACGACAACTTGCAAGCCAGACGATCGCTGCCATGTTGGTGTGGCTGCCGCTGCGCGGCTGCAGCTGCCCGTCCGAGGGTCGGCGATGGCCGCTCTCGGTGGTGCCGTGGCGGCCGCTGGAGAGCTTCTTCGTCGGGCTGTTGTTGTTGCTGCTGCTGGAAGAGGCCCTCGGCCTCGGCGCTCCAGTTTCGGGGCTCGACCACGACAACAGTGGCAACAACCGCAGTGTCAACATTTACATGAGTGTGGACGAGCTCAACAGATTACTGGGTATGGAAAACTTGTTTTCTTGGGGGGGACTGCTGTCATCCACTTGATTTCAAGAGAGTGGAAAGTCATTGTTAGCCATCACTTTTGCTTGATTTTATCCCACGCGTCGACTATTGAGAAAACACAACACCACAATATATTAGTCAATCAAATTAGATTGATAAAAACAAAGAAAAGTAACATTTGAAAAAAAAAAAATTTGAACTTGAAAATGTTTGAAAGTACAGTAATACCAAAACATGGGCGAAAGATGAAAATAGAAGAAAAATATAGTTTATATAGAGAAAATAAAAGCAAAATTATTAGCATTTATGATGATGTCGATTATTTTGTTGTCGGCTGGTTCGCACGTCCGCCTCGCAGTGCCGAGGTGCAGGGTTTGATTCCGGCTTCGGCCTTCCTGTGTGGAGGTTGCGTGTTCTTCCCGTGCCGGTGTGGGTTTTCTCTGGGTACTTCGGTTTCCTCCTACATTCGAAAAACATGCATGTTAGGTTAATTGAAAACTCTATATTGTCCCTAGGTGTGATTGTATGTGTGAATAGTTGTTTGTAGATGTACGCGCTGCGATTGGTTGGCAACCGGTTCAGAGTGTACCCCGCTTACGGCCTGAAGTCAGCTGGGGATAGTTTCCAGCACGCTAGTGACTCTAGTGAGGATAAGCGGATCACATATTGGCTGGATGGATTGATGAAGAATTTGCATGTTTTAATGTTCATTCTTTTATTAAAAACCAGGACATTAATCGTATACAGGCAGACCTTGCTTGATTTAAAATTGCCTTAATCATACTCAGATTTCTGTTGTCCTCCGTGAAAGCAGGCGATCTTGTTTCTTTTTTCCTTCAAAATGCAGTAAGACATAAACATTTGCTCTTATACTGGAAAGTAATGATCAACATTTTTGCCTATTTTTTTAACATGTTACAGACCAAATGAGTAGCTAAATCATAATTCAATTGTATTTGTGTATTTGCAGCACTGTCAATTTTAAATAATGTCCTAGTTCAGGGTGTACCCCAAGACGGCTGTGATAGTGGCGTAGGCGTGCATTTTAATGGTCTCAAGTGGCAGTATTGTGTTCGGAGCCTTGATAACAGATGTGGATGTGCTCTTCCGGACTAGAAAACGAATTGTGCCAGAAAAGTTACAGGGCTGGCCTCAGAAAAAATAAAATACAAACTAGTTTTCATATTAATGTGCCAGAGCATTGACCATCGCTCTGTGCGAAAATTTACTATTACTGCAACTTAGTAGGGGACCTTCTCTGCCTCCTGTTGCTCATAATTATGCTCTTAATCTTCTATGACTTCTTCCAAGAAAAGTTTTTATTATTATTATTATTATTAGTAGTAGTAGTAGTTTAACACATTTTTGGGTCATGGACAAAATGTATTTTTTTTCAAAAATAAAAAGGTCATAGTTTTTATTTGAAGTCATATATCTTTCAAGAATTTAAAAAAGCTAAACAAAAACTTTTTTTTTTTAATCATCTTAACAGAATAAAATTACAATTTTTTTTTTAAAATAGTTGCATTTAAAAAACAAGCAAACAATCCCCCGGCCCTCCAAACAAGCATCAGTAAGGTGCTGATTACGGTATGGAAGCGGACGGACTGAGATTGCAGCCTTTATTCCCCCCGAGGCCCCCCATTGAATCAAAGCAGGCAGCTGATGTATGGTCCTTTTGAAATGAAAAAAAAAAGCGCACTTTGTGGCTCTGAAAAGTTGCTATTTTTGTCAGCGCTTTTCACCCACGGTCCAATGACAAAATACAGACGAGGTTAGCATCCCATGCTAACATGCTACCAATCTCTTTATCTGTAGATGGTATCAAGAGCGCCGCACACAGGAGTGGCAGTGATGCTGTGATAGAAGTGTGACGTTTCGCACCTGACGTCTCTCCCACCCTGTTGCTTCCTGTCATTTATTGGTCAATCGTCCCCAAAAAGACTGGCAGTAATTTTGTTTCAAAAAAGGAGTGTACCTAGAAAACTGCGGTGTCGCATGCCATGCAGTGGAAAATTTGCGTGCTCCTAATTTAAATGCCGGGGCGCACTAGCGCAAAAAAGTTCATCTCGAGCCCTGCAACTGAGGCATTTCTACCTGTATGCTTTCATGCTGGCCTCCATTTTCTCTTTTTATCTTCTGGAGGTTTGTGGCATCGGGGGGAGACGAAAGGGACAACGTGTGGGCGACAAGAACGTCTTTGTTCGATGCAAACCGGACCTGAGCACCTGCTCGCTGCCGCCTTTCGTCCACCTGCTTTGGACATGCAATGCGACCCATTAGCATATTTGCTTCACGTCCATGTGAAATGAAGGTGGACTACCGTTACTTCACAAAAACAGATGGCGCAATTAAGGGGACTGCCACGTGCTTATATGTGGGCAACGAGAGCCATTTATTTATCACCAAGTGACCGCTCGTAAATCGAAAGTCGGGGCACTTTGTATTTCAAGGTGCCACTATAAATGTAAAAAAACGCTAATAAATGAGAGCATTAACGTAGGTCAAGTGCACTTGAATGGTCCTGTCTTGGGGAAGGTGACGTGTTGATCCCAAAGGAAGTGATCACTCAAAACAAAACCAACATGCTGCCACACTGGAATTCAAAACACCAAACCCCACTGGACAAACAAGCCTGTTAGCATCTCTGTTAGCCGCTAGCCTCACATGCTTGAAATTTGTCCATTGAAGAGTGAGGTTTTATCCCCCCCAGCCCCCAATGACAGGCTCATGTTGACTTTTCCTGTCACTGCCCATATTAACGTCGTTCAGGTTGAAGGCTAAAATACTGCCAACAAGAGAAGTGATCACTCTTCTGTGCCTGGTGCGCGCCGCTTTAATTGCTATCAAATCGCACCGCCGCCTCACGTCGTGACAAGCGAGGCACACAGAGTTCAAGCCAGAGAAAGGCAATTATCACAGCACCGGCCTCGTTTTCTCACAGGAGGCCCCATTAGACCACTCATTGTGTGTTTCACTCCAGCTGTTCATGAATCCTCCCGCCACCAGCACAACATGTCCTCAGTATAGCGACAAAGCGCAAACTGTTGCCGAGCTACACTCTTAGCTGTCAATAGCGCTGAACGGCTTGTAATTGCGCTGATTTTTCACGCAAACATTAACCTGTTTTGTGTGTGTGGAGGGGGGGGGGGAGAACAACCACAAAAAGGAACATTCATGTACTTAGCCAAACCAACTAACAAGTGTAAGACACTCATCCATCCATCGCAGGGTCCAACGTGAAGGCTTTTTGAGTGGTGGGCCACACAGTGAGCCAAGTTGTGGCGGTTGGCTTTGTTGTCCTTGTATTCATGATGTAATAGATATTTTTCCGTTTTTACAACTAGATATAGTACACGTACACTGATTTATAATTCTCTCGTATGGATCCATTTTTCAAAAAGCCACTTTTGAATAGTTTTCAGTGTGAAAACTATGGACGGCTTATTTTTCATTTCACTTGATTATTTTTTTTTTCCTTTCAAATACAAAGTCTCCACTCTGTCACTTTTCTAACACGCAATAATGTCAAGATACATTTATTTACAGAATGACGCGATTACACAAAGAATCAGGTTTTGTGATATTTTAAGCGCCTTTACCCCAAGTCAACAAAAAGATGACGGGGCGTATCCTGTTGAGGCAGACGACGAGGATTGTTAAGGTGGCACACGCAAAAAGATGTGCGCGGTGTGGTAAAATCGCCTGATCGATTTAAGTGGATCACTGAGAAAGGGCAGAGAAGGTCCCCTACTAAACTGCAGTAAGAGTCCCACAGAGGAGAGAGATCAAATTTGTTTGTAGATGTGCTAATTTCTGTTAGCTCGTGTCCGGCGTTTGACATGACATGTTGGCCCCAAAGCTCGCCAACGTATGGAACGGTTTGGCAAAAAGTTTTGGTGCTCAAATTCCCGACTCTCTTGTTTTACGTGTCAGTTTCACAGCACACTTCATCTTGAAGCAAGCACACGGCGCCTCTTTTTTTTTTTTTGTAGAACTGTGCAAGCGAAGAGACTCTTGTTTCCGCCAAACTGATGTTGTCCAATACGCTTCCGTTTCTTGACCGCGACAGAGTGACCCAACAGGTGCAAAGGAATGCCTTAAAAGGCGTTTTTTAATAAGTCTTCAAGTATGCTGTGCCCTCAGTTCTTCCTTCCTTTCAGAGCCGTAGCGAACGATTGCGGTAAGAGCCAATGCATGTGCTGTCCTTTGATCCCCCGCTCATAAGTTGAGGGGGGAAATCAGCCCTTGTAGGCTTGACTGCTCAACACGCCCACTGCCACCGCCGCCCACACGGGGCCTTTGTAGATGCCCCTTGAAAGACGTCGCCCATCTGCTGCCCGAGTTGCCAGCGACAGCCTGAGATGGTTTTAATTGAGTCAATGTGAGAAAGTGGTCGGAGCCCGAGGCTGTTGCGCACATTCTTGCCTTTAAACGAGATCTTCTGAGTCGGGACGGAGAGCTTTAACCCTCCTCACCCCGCCAGGCTGGCTTTTTTTTTTTTCCTCCCTCCTCATGACTCGTTATCAAAATAAACATGGTGACGCTTCACGCTCTTATGTCAGAGTGTGTGTGTATGTGATTATAGTGACTGATGTGAACCCTTCTTTCAACCCTCGGTAAACTTGCACTCATCTCAGAACTCGTCCGCACTGCACTTGAGCGTTTTGAACTTCTTCGCTTTGGGCACTGAGAGGTTTTCAAGTGCTAGCAGATGTGCTCGGGTCCATCGCTCTCATTTAGCTGAGGTGAGCGTGCTCGTCGCTGTCGTTCGTTCATGGCAAACTGGCAATTTGAGTGTGCGTTATACCAAGCCGCGAGCTCGAAATCAGTATTTCCCAACTAGGGCAAAATTTTTTCTGATTCTGAAATAAAACAAGGCCAACCAATGTCAACTTTCCATTTCTGCTCCCTTTTCCTCTACATTTTCTTCAACATTCCTAATCAAGGTCCGTCTTGATGTGTTCTGCCCATTCAGGTCTGGATGCGGAGCTTTATTACGTCCGTGACGACGTGGTCAACCACAACGCCATGTCGTTCACGATGCCTGTGCCCAGTGAGACCAACAGCCTTCACTTCACCTGGCACTCCAAGTCCAAGGTAAATGCCGGCCGGCGTCTATTGCGCCGCCGCCCCAACATCGGAATTTATATGCTGAGTTCGTTTTTATACCTAGGTGGACTACCGGTTAGGATTCCATGTGGAGAATCCCGCTGCCATGAACACACCACGGAGCAACATTTCCAGCCAGGGGGAACTTCCCCGCATTCCCTCCGGTTTGTATACATGACCGCCAGTACCCGGAGAAAACCCACGCAAGCCCGGGGAGAACATACAAACTCCACACAGGGAAGCCGGAGCTGGAATTTAACCCGGTACCTCTGTACTGCGAGGTCGACGCGCTAACCACTGGTCCACCGGGCCGCCCTTCTTGTACACATATAAATCAATATTTGCAAACAAACAGTTCTAAAAGAACGAATTCTTATGAATCACACGGATCAAATCTTCTGTCCTGGGTTAAAAACAAAATGAAGCCGGGTTTATACATTTATTTCGGTAAATTCTTTCACATACCACTGGAGGGAGCCCACGAGCGGAAAATCGGATTGTCGGCTCTCGAAGTGTCCTTGGGCAAGATGCCTGACCTGAATTTGCTCCCAGTGGGCCGGGTGGCACCTTGCACGGCATTGGTGTATGGATGCGTGCGTGAATAGGTGAATGCGAAGCCTTGTAAAGTGCTTCAGGCACCGTGATGGTTTTGATAAAGCACTCTATTAAGTACGCCATTTACCATTTTTAAGTGAGGGTTCTGACTAAATGGTGTTCATTTTATTAAGTTTATTTTTCTTACGCACCTAACAGTTTTTCGAGTGGACCTCTTCTGTTCGGGCACGGTGGAGGGCGAAGCTGTCGTGACGGTGCAGCTCAACGTCACCCTGCACGGCAACAACTACACAGTGCTCAATTTCAAGAGGAGGAAAATGTGCACCAAAAGTAAAAACCAGAGCGTTTGTGGAAATCTTTTTGCTTAGAAGTTTATTCGCAATTGTTGCATCGGTCAATTTGCATGAATACCCTCAAAATGGTTTGGCTTGACCAACATAAACTCTAACGATTGTCTCTGTCCCCCCCTCCGGACAGGAGTAGAGTCTGACCCAAAGATTCCATTTCCTTTCGACAACCGCACCCTTCACACGCTTCAGCATCCCGACTGTGAGTATCGCTTTGTGATCTCTTGAGAATGGCATTTGTTGACTCTTACGGCCCTTCTCCCATCGTATGTGTTGCCACACGGAAAGACACGGGAATGTTCATAGACAACAGCAACAAAAAAAGACCGTTCAGAAATGCAGTCATAGACATTTTAATGCAATTATCGTTTCGAATTTGGGGTTTGAAAATAGTTTGAAAACGAATCGAATAACTCTCTTGAACAGTGTGTGTTGTGAAATGCTACCTCTTCCCTCACTTTGTGGGAGCTGTGCGTCATTTTGTCGCCTCAAGATCGAAAGTCTGCATCAGTTTCCTTTCACCAGTCTTGTTCAAAACGTACCTGACATCCCACACGTCGGCTACAAGCTACGTTTGAAAGTAAACAAGAAGCTGTAGCGTCCATTGAGGCTAAAAGAGATCTGTAAATCCGCTTCAATTCCAAGCGGCGGCACCCAGTTCCAAATACTTGGCAGTGGCGCTTTGAGTTATCTATTGATTTTTATGAATGATCAATGTCTACAGATGGTTTATTTTTTATTTTTTGGAGGGGAGCGGAGGGGCACTACAAATTGTCTGGATACCCATCTTACATAACGTTTGGCCTCCTTTGTGAGGACATGGCCATTAGTTCCACTAGCGGTGCCATTCACGGGTCACCTTACTTCTGCTCCAGCAGGCCTGAACAACCCGAGGCATTCGAAAGCTTTAAGTAGCGATCTCATAAGTGGTCAAGTCGTCTTTGTTGTGGAATTTTCTCAAGAACAATAAAATGAGCACTTCAGATGCCTCTGAAATAAATCCCCCATTAAAAAAAAAAAAAATCACAGAAAAACAATTTACTGCTGAAATGCACGAGCGGTACTCATCAGTAGCATCTCACCTTTTTTTTATTTTGCTTCCATCAGTGGACGGCATGACTGCACCCACCACCTCCACCCAGGTGTTCTACATCAGCGTGAGCGTGTGCTGCATTGTCATCTTCCTGGTGGCCATCATCCTGGCCATCCTGCACCTGCACAGCATGAAGCGAGTGGAGATGGAGGACAGGTTGGTCCCTTCGGTCCCTTTTTTTTCTTCTTCTTCTCTCCATCGACTTCACTGATTACTTTTGGGGGTTTTATCCCCTTCATTCTTCCAGTGTGAGCGACAGTGGAAGCTCACAGGGACTTTCTCAGCCTTCCACGCAGACCACGCAGTACCTGCGCGCCGACACCCCCAACAACGCTGCGCCCGTGTCCAGTAAGAGTTTGTAATTGATTCCTCACAGAGCAGCAAGTTGCAACAATCGCAATTCTTTCAAAATGATATCATGTGACATAACGTCAAGTCAATTCATCTGATAATGAGAATTGCTCAAGTGGGTGTGCTAATACAGCGGCAAATGATGACACACTGTGGTGGCATTCCACCATTTGCTTGTCCGAATGCGATTAGCGAGCGGGAATGCTGGAAGTTGCTGTCACGAGATGGCCATTCCGCGCCGCCGTCACCACTTGTTTCAATTCACTGGCATTCAGTCTTTTATAGTCCAAACATTTTTGTTGGCTCTCGGTTTTTAAAAGTCAACTGACGGCATCTGGCAACTGTAAAGCTAACACCTCGTATAAATGTTCATGATTTTGACACATGCAGCGCTACTGCACGGTCAAGATTGTTTTTAGAAAGGGCAAGACTAGCTACAGAAAGACGGAAATTCATCTTTCGGGTTTTGACACTGAGAGAATGTTTTCCAACCGCATGATGACACAAGCAAGGGGAAGTCCTCCGAGTCATCGTCGCCCTCTTGTGGATGCAATGCTTATCTTACGCTGCACACTGTTTTCAACCCGTGTTCACCTTCCCCGCCCCTTTTATGCCTGACTTTTTGTGAGTCATCGAGCTTGTAACAGACACCTATCGAACACTTACTGGCCTCTTCATTTGGGTATCCCTGCACAATTTTTTTCCAATGCAAAATACGATGAAGTCATTTAATTTGCTCTCTTAAATGGTCTCAAATGGAAAGAAATTCAAATAATTTCAGAATTCGATTATGCCATTGAATAATGGTTTAAAATCACATTACATCACAAAACCATCGTTTCCCAGACGACTGTTAATTCACCAATTTATTGTGTATTTTGGTATTGTTTAGTGATTAAAAAAACAACCGAACTACATTTAATTCAGCAATATCACACGAGAGGGGACTGATGTAGTCACTAAGCTTTTGAAATTTGGTTCAGTTACTGGTTTGGTCAATGTTTTTTAAAGCAAAAGCAGATATTGTTAAATATTTTATTTTGATTCAACCTAAAATACAGTCAGTCGACTTTCATGAAGGACGATAGATAATCAAAAAGAAATACCGTTGGTTTGCCGAAAACTGAGAATTTAGACCTGAAGCTCAAAAACTTGACCTGATAAAGAAAAACTGAGATCAGATTTGCATTCCCCACCCCAATATTAGTTAAAAACCGACCTAAAAAACAGACCTCACTCCCCAAAATTTGTTATGAATATAGTTATCAATTAATTAGATAATATATTAATTTTTGATTGTTTGATTAATAAAGCAAGAAGGGAACCGCACTGCAGAAAGAATGTATATCTGGCACTGTAGTCAGGTAGCATTTCAAAATAGAATTACTCAACTGTATTGATAGAGCACTTTCAAACAGCCATCGCTGCATACAAAGTGCTGTACATGGAGCAACTAACATCATAAAACAGTCTTAAAATCGACATTTCGTCACACGGTCCCATGTTGCCTCCCATTTGATTGTGCGGGGGTTCCTAATGAAGTGGCTGGTGAACATCTTGGTCAGTGTGAGCACCCCGTTGAATCCTTGCCCTCCCTCTTTGCCTCCCTCTCCTCTCGTCAAGACAACCACCCTGGTTCCGCACCCATTCTCCAGCTCGCCGCCTCCTCCTTCCAAAACACGGGTGCGCCCCCTCACGAAACCAAAAGTAAGTGAGCAGACTCTCGTCTTGCAACCGTCCCCGTCCCGTCGTCACACGCGCCACTTTGCGACGCCGTTTCCCTTCAGGGGGCGCCATTGATGCACACGACCTCTGCTTTTGCCCACCCCGCATGCCACCACTGTGCCTTTCACCTTATCGCATAACACATAACAAGAACATCAAAACAACCCAAATGACCAGTCGTGCCTCACCACGTCTTGTTTTGCTCTTGGCGCCTTGATCTCAAAGTGTACACGCGGTGTGTGTGTGTGTGTGTGTGTGTGTGTGTGTGTGTGTGTGTGTGTGTGTGTGTGTGTGTGTGTGTGGGGCACAGTTAAATGGTTTGTGCTATTCGGTCTACACACGGGGGGGGTTATGTTGTTGGTTTGTATTTTAACGAGAGGCCAATTCCGATATTTAGCAGGATAATATTCAGAAAACTGATTAATTGGCAAATTGTTTGATTTTTTTTTTTTTTAAACCATCATTTCAGCTTTTTTGTGCCCGTATTTGGGTATGTACAACTATAGGCTGTAATTTTTAAGATTAGATTTTTTTTTTTTTTTGCCTGTTTTAATGTAAAAATGTTTTCACCAACATCGGTTCTTGTTCTTACATTTTTACATTTCACAGTTATTCAGAAATTTGGAGACACATCTCAGCCGTGTGTTTGCGAAAAGCCACAAATTATTGACACATCCCTTCGAGGGCTCTTATTTGCACATAGGTGCCACAAGATGGCGGCAAAGCGCTTCAAACTTAGACGATCATGGCGGCACCAATGCCATGGTGTACAAAATCAGGAACCCGTGTTGCATAACACAGGCGTCTGTCGTTGAATGCTCGCAATTTGATGTTGTTGGTATATTTAGAGCTGAAGTTGGGATTTACAAAAGTGGACATAAATCCCCACCAATGGAAAGTTTCATTCCATTTGCGTTGACACAGCATGATGGTAAAATTAAAAAAAAAGAAGAAGAAGAAATTCGATAAAAAAAGCAAGGGAGGTAGGTGGACTGAAATGGCTAGCATCAAGCCCAGAGGATGAAGAGAAATGGCGTGTATGCTGTCAAAGTGATGTAAAGCAGACACTCCTCCACCAATCCTCGTTTTTTTGTGTGTTTACGCTTGGATCTTCTTTCTCCCTCCCTCGCTCACACAGGCTTCCCATCTCTCCGCATCGAGAAAAACGACCTGAGGAGCGTGACCCTCTTGGAGGCCAAGGCGAAAGTCAAAGATATCGCCATCTCGCGGGAGAGGGTCACACTGCGGGATGTCCTGCATGAAGGTATCTTTTGTTTTCTTTCTCTCTCTCTCTCTCTCTCTCTCTCTCTCTCTCTCTGGCCCGTCTCTCACTTAGGTAGAGGTTAGGAAAGGTGGAACGTGCAACTATATTAATCTTTCACGTTGCCTGCATTCGGCTGGCTGCTTTGGAGGCCGCTGAGCTTCGTCATGGAGTGAACAAGATTGTGCTTTGGTCTGCTGGGAGTTTGGCCCGCCCTGGTGGATTTAGTGTCCTAAACGATTCCCAAACGCTGACACAGCACACTAGCCCGTGTCTGGGAACGCGCAATCAGAACGTAAATAGTTTCAGCCTCACTGTTCTTTGATAAAGCGCCGTTCATAAATCGTACTCGCGCGGTCCGAGTCATCCCGGATGAACTCGCGACGTCTCGACACGGGGTTTAACGGGGAGGTTGGATCGTAATTCTTCGGGTACAAAAGTGGTGGATGCAAGCCGCTGCCTGGCAACTAACTTGACTGGCCCCTGTAGTTGAAATTGCTCAATTTCAATCCTGTTTCCGTGTGCAGTGTCACGGTTTGACCGTGAAAAAAAAAACGTGTTAGCGGCCATTTTCTGAGGGTGAGTCGTTTTACTTGATTTTAGTATTATTTTTAAATGTGGTTTAAGTTTTTATGTTTTGTTTTGACAGTTGTCCTGAAATGTTACTTTTCATCTTTTAGGTCAGCAATGGGTTTATGACCGCTAAAGTTTGGCCCTGAGAGGGAAAATAGATTTACTTTTAGATCTATTCTACAGCAGCTTCCTTTTGTCTTTTATTTTCCACTTGCTTGACAGTGAAGGATGTTTGAAATGTTACTTCAAAATGAAAACCTTGTCAACCCAGTAAATACGATTTTTAATTCAACTCAAGCGAAATAATCTTGATGAAAACATGGCTGCAGCATACGTTTTGCCGCCGTTAGCGTGACGGCGTGCGAGGAAAAAGAACACTGCTAACATTGCGGTGAAAAATGAAGTCTTGCGGACTCGCGAACTGGTCCGGACAGGCCCGACGCACACGCTCCAGGTGGGAAGCGAGGCGGTTTAACACTAACCTTGTTGTTGGGCCCATCTGGCCTCGGGGCTCCGATGTTTTTCTAAACTTTACGTCCACGCTCGGTTGCTCACCTCACTCGAGTTCCCGCCTCGAGCGCTCCTCTGACAGTTTAGACAACGGCGATGATGAATGCGCTCACTTGGCTTCTTCTACCGTCGTTCAAAGCATTGAAATGTCTTTGGAGCGCAGAACGCAATCGGTCTTCTTCTGCCCGATGTGACAAAGTGTTTTAAATGCGTACCTGACCCGGCGATTAGCCCACCCGCTGTGACATTTAAACTTCTCTGGAGGTCTAATACAAGCTCCTGATTTTTTTTTTTTTTTTTTTTTTAATTTTTTTTTAAACAGGCACCTTTGGCCGCATCTTCCACGGCGTGCTGCTGGATGAAAAGGACCCCGCCAAGGAAAGGCCAGTCTTTGTGAAGACCGTGAAAGGTATCCACGCTCGCTAATGCTAGTCAGTTTTTTCCGAACTGTTGTACCAAAGCACTGATTTTACATTTAAAAAAACAAAAAAAAAAAATCTCAACATGCACCACCAAAAAAAAAAAAAAGCCTCAAAATAACTTCATTTTTCAAAAGTGCTTGATATTTGTATTTCAGAGTGACTGCTGAATTTATACTGCAGTCTCCGCAGAATATAAACATGGGCGCATATAACATTGCGAGTCGACTGCAATTTAAAGTCTACTTGGAAGAAAGGGTCCACAGTCAGGTTTATAAATATTGGCACATGGACACAATTCTCAGCTCGTCGGCTTTAAAACGCCACAACAATGGATTTAAAATGAGACAAAACAAAATGTGCTTAAACTGCAAACGTTGAGCATTAATTTGAAAGTATTTAGATCCAAGTCAAGAGTAATGAGACAAATGACAAAAAAAAATGTCAATCAAGCTTTCACCTTTAAATACTTTGTTGAAAATCTTTCGCAGTCAATCACAGCCTTAATCTGAAACGTTTTCACCCCTGGTGATGTTCTGTCGGGCCTCTACCGCGACTGTCTTCACTCCCTGCTTTTCCCTTTAGATTTCAGAGAGTGAGATGCATTCTCAATTTGATTCAGGTCAGGTGACGTGACCAACGCATAACATGACACACTGTTAATCGCTTCCACGGTATACTTTGGGGTCATTGTCCATCTGCACTGTGCAGCGCTGTCCAATGAGTTCCGAAGCATTTGGCTGAATATGAGCATACAAAAAAAAAAAAAGCCAAAGTCTCCTTTAAATAAGTGTGATATTCAGGTGTGTGTAAAGTTCCACTGTGTTTGCAGATCACGCGTCAGAGGTCCAGGTGACCATGATGTTGACTGAAAGTTGCAAGCTTCGCGGACTTCATCACAGGTGAGTGTATTTTGCTTACTTGCGTGAACGTTTCAAGCACCGATTGACCATAAGTGAGCTGGAAGGCGGTCATTTTAGGATGAGTTTCAGGACTCCAAAGATGGGGGAGGGAAATTGCCGCCAACTTGTGTTGGACCATCATATCAGGACATACTGAAAAGTCTTAAGGACCACCGTCTGTGAACAGGAAGTTTTTGGTTGAGGCCGGCCATTCGCTGCTAAATTCCTGCCCTCAAAAGATGATAACAAAAAGTCCCCGACACCAGTTTCGACAAACAACACTGAGTTGGGTGGACATGTTTATCAAAACAAGACTTGAGGAAAAAGACCCATGGCTGAAAGGCAACAGGAAGTCCGCCTTTTTGGTCTAAATCAGCCGTTTTAAGATACATTCAAGAGCTTGAGAGAGAAATAAAATGAGCGCCCCCCCACCCCCCAACTCTTTATGTGCACAGAACACAGTGAACATGTCTGTCATTGCATCACAGAAACCGTCTCAATGACCCAGACCCAAAATGGATTAGGAAGCAGCCAATTTATTTTGAAGCAGCATTCCGGGAACTCAAACTCCCCCCACGTGAATCCGCCCAAATGAGCCCTAATATGAAGCGCAGATCTGAAACAGATGAGTGACACTAAAATTCAAGGCATATTTTGCATGTAGTTCAATTTGAGGCCACTATTTGAGGTATTTGGTACCCGATAAGTAAAGCTGAATTGAATTAATGTTGTGTAAATTAGTTACCTGGTGAAGGATTCATGTCAACATTCCAGGTATCAGTTGTACTTTTCAGTAAAAAAACACAAAACTTTGGTTCCTGCCTTAAAAGGTGTTGAAACAAGACCACAGAGACCTTGGTGACCTCATTGTTCAGTGGGTATGGGGAAGTCCAGGATCACTTTCCATCGTTGTATGCGCTGACATTGAAATGCTTCAAACAGCCAAGAGGAGGAGTTAACCTTAACTGGACACATTTTGGCCGACACCTTTTTCCTTCACACATTGCCAAGGTTCCCTCTTCCCTTTCGCTCCCGTTTAACAATGTTTTGAAAGAGATCCCTGACAACACCGCTTCCGTACCGAATAAAGTCACCAGTTAGTGTGTATTTACGCCAATCCCCCCCGACCCCCCACTCTGCTTCCAGAAACCTGCTACCCATCAGCCACGTGTGCACGGAGGACGGCGAGAAACCAATGGTGCTGCTGCCCTTCATGGCCTGGGGCAACCTAAAGCTGTTCCTGCGCCAGTGCAAGCTCGCCGAAGCGAACAACCCGCAGGTGAGGGCCCCTATGTTAAAGCCCGCATGCATTGACTCTTTTTGAAAATTTACTGTTTGTTGTCTGTAAAACTGCACACCCACACACTGTACTTAATAGTATGTACAGTTTCACATGCAGGTATCGGCTGACATGGTATCGGAGAGTTTTTACTCGTACGACTCTGTACCGATATCAGTATTGATGCTTCCCTACAAGTTCAGCCCAAGTAGTGTTTGGTCGTGCAGCAACAGCATTTCGCTGTTGCTTAATTGTGTCCTAGTAGGCCAAACGTGGCACTTGTAGTCGAAAAAAGAGAAAGACACAAAAATGCTCCAACGCCACCGCTACCTGATTTACAGCTGCAGTGCTTATTGCGATAGCGACGCTACTTCTGCCGCCGGTGCCAAAAGGCTCATCATAATGAGATTTCTTCAAACTAGCATGTTTGTCTCAAAGATCCGCAAAAGGAGTTTTGATAACGATCGGCAAGCTCCATCTTGCAAACGCTCGCTCGGCAGAGCTGATTGATGAAAAGCCGCACTGTTTGAACGCATACAAAAGGCCGATTGTCTTCGCGTAGCCTGATCAGGTGCCGCGCGTCTACAGTGAAAACAGCTGGAACCGCAAAACTCCCGGGCGAGCCTCCCTCTGCTAGATTGACACCTGTGAACTGACAGCGTGAAAGATTTATTGCAAATCTTTAAGGACTGCGTTTCATCACGTCAAGTCGAGCCCGATCGTCAAATAAGCTTGGAAAGTTGTTTTGGGCGAAAGGAAAAGAATAATCACTTGCAAAGGAACGGGATGGGTGGGGAAAAAAAAAGGGTGTCAATGGTTTACCATACCGCAGTTCCAACCGCTGTCACACGGGATGTTGTCGTGAAATTTATTGGACAAAAAGGTTCAGTGAGTACACAGAAAGATTACGCATGTAAGTTTTGCCTCGGGGGGAAATCTCATCCATCCATTTTCCGATCCGCTTCACCTCACGAGGGTTG
>NW_017806175.1:6369620-6390116 GCF_001891065.2 Hippocampus comes | reverse complement strand
TACACCCTGAACTGGTCGCCAGCCAATCGCAGGGCGCGCACATGGCCGAACAACCGTTCATGCTCACGGTCACACCTCGGGAAATTTTTAGAGCGTTCAATGAGCTGTGCATGTTTTTTGAAATGTGGGAGGAAACCGTAGAGAAACCCCCCGCATGCACGGGGGGGGGGCATGCAAAATATATTTTGAAACTTTTGACGTTCAAAATGATGTTATGAGGACCATGTACAATTTGGTGGTGACCAGTTTATAATAGTTGTGGATTTGTCCTTGTAATTTGTGTTTTTTTTTTTTTTTTATTAAATTCGGTTGAGCTATTTGGACAACGCTTCAAGGTGTGCTCCAGGCTTCCCCCGCCCCCACCACCGCCACCGCCACTGTCGCCTACAACAACGCCAAAAATATCTTGCTCTTTTCACTCCGAAATCAGTCCACCATTATCTGGCCGTCTGACATCACGGTGGTGCTGTGCCCAGTCTGAACATTTTTCAGTCCGGGCAACACAAACAGGATACAATGAATGGTTTCGTTGATGCCAACACTGTGCTTTACCATCTGCAAAGTAAGGAATCGTGAAGTAGCACTCCAACATAGTGCAGTACAGTGCTGGCAAATGTGGGCAGCAAAAAAATAAAATAAAATAAAGGGCAGACTGAAAATGGAGTATTTTGCACTCCCCTGTTCTAAATGATTAATTCCACCTTTTTAACTAAAAGGGAAATGAGGGCACTATGACACCAAATGTCACAGTCAGTCGCTACCGTGTGTTTCCTGTCCTCAAGCGCTGTGTCCTCCCCTCACTTCCTGCCAGGCGATCTCCCAGCAAGACCTGGTCTACATGGCCATACAGATCGCGTGCGGAATGAGCTACTTAGCCCGCCGCGAGGTCATCCACAAAGACCTCGCTGCCAGGAACTGCGTGTAAGTGACCGTCGACGGCCGCCAAAATAACCTCCCGCAAATGATTTTCTCCTGAACCTGGGTTTTCCCCGCTCCCGACAGCATCGATGACAACATGCAGGTGAAGATCACGGACAACGCCCTGGCCCGCGATCTGTTTCCCATGGACTACCACTGCCTTGGGGACAACGAGAACCGGCCCGTGCGTTGGATGGCTCTGGAGAGTTTGCTCGACAACGACTTCTCCAGTCCCAGCGACGTGGTAAGAACACTTTTTGGGTTTGAAATGCACTGGCTTCCACTAACAATAGGGTTGCGAAGAGAGAGGTGCTAATTTATAGTGTAGCCAACGGTGACTCCTCATTTATTGTGTGGGGGTACTTTCGAGAGCCCAAAATCGCCGTCCGCCGATGCCTGCTTTTTCGCCGACAGTTGAGTTTCAGGGAGAAGTCCAGACGAGAAGATTCTCAAGATGCCACGCGCGGCGTGACTCATTTAAATACAGCGTGCACTCGGTTGTTTATGATACCGAGCTGGAACACTCTGGTCTTAACTTCCTTGACTTAAGATGTTGCTCTTTTACGTAATCACTGGCCCAAGTCTTCACTGACGTCTTAAAATGAGCCAATAGGATGCGAAGAGTATCTGACTAGTCATCGTTGACTGCGTCTTCTAACAAAAGGTGATTTTTGCTCGCAGTCCAAATGTAGTACGCGGCGGTGAATCACGCCAGCGTGTCCTCGCACGCGCTGTTTCTTGGTTTCGTAACAGCAACTACATGCTGGCTGCAAAAAAAAAAAAAAAAAGTTCATGATAGAAATACTCTGAATGCATCCAAATATTCTATTAAAAATCAAACAACATAAATAAATATCTGTTTTTCTTATTTTGGATTCAAATTTTTGGTGTATTTTGGGGAGGGGTCTGGGGGGGGGTATTGCATCTCTCTTGTAGTTTATTGAAGCAAATGACCTCATTCACTTGTTAACAGCCTCCCTGTCAAAAAGTCATTTCTCCTGCATGTAAAACGATTGCTTCCATGTATTGTTTGTTTCCCCGGATTTCCATAAATGATTTAAATAATCAATCTTCTCCCCCTCCCCCGGCACAGTGGGCTTTCGGCGTGACGCTGTGGGAGCTGATGACTCTGGGCCAGACGCCGTACGTCGACATTGACCCCTTTGAGATGTCGGCCTACCTGAAGGACGGATACAGGATAGCGCAGCCAATCAACTGTCCCGATGAACTGTGCGTACCAACAATCCACTCAGTTATAGTTTCCTCCGCATGGGAGTTTTCTACAGGTTTTGATCACTTAATCTGGATTTTTCCTTTTTCATGAATATGCGGTGAACCTTGTCATGTTTTTTTTTTAATTTTTTTTTTTTCTGATAATTTATTTTAAATTTTAGCCTCAGGTCTCATATTATCCTCAAACTTCTACACAACCAACCAGAAATTACATAATAATGAAAAAAAGGC
The DNA here is from genome assembly GCF_001891065.2 of Hippocampus comes. Classification (NCBI taxonomy): domain Eukaryota; kingdom Metazoa; phylum Chordata; class Actinopteri; order Syngnathiformes; family Syngnathidae; genus Hippocampus; species Hippocampus comes. Next base: position 6,387,734 of record NW_017806175.1, on the reverse strand, counting down.
ACGTTACCAGAACTCCAATGTTTTTTTTTTTTTTTTTTTGGGGGGGGGGGCTCTGAATCTCCCCCCCCCCCTCCGAGTTATTTATTTATTTTTACTTGTGATTGTGGCGGCCTTAACAACATTCCGTGTGTTTTGACTGAAATGAAAATCGATCGGTGAGGCGTGCAGAGATTTCCTGCCAAGCACAAAAGGTGACGACGCTTACTGTCCCAAAATATTTCAGGCCGCCACCAAATGAAACACACACCCACACGCCACTTCCTGTCGCGTGTGCCCCTTTTGCCGAGGTCATCCATCCTTTGCCCGTTTGTGTTGCAGGTTCGCCGTCATGGCGTGCTGCTGGGCTCTGGACCCCGAGGAGAGACCCAAGTTCCAACAGCTGGTCCAGTGCCTCACAGAGTTTCACGCCGCCTTGGGTGCTTACGTGTGAAAGCCTTTTGAATCCTACTTGTGCCTTATCAAAGAAAACCAAATGGAGGCTGGTGACTTTTTTGCATTTTTGTACAGGTCTTTTTATATCTTTTTACAGCATAGCAAATATTTTTCCGTAGGATGTTTTCCCACACCAGGACTCTCCCGACGGGAATTTTTTTTTTCCACCAACATTCACGTGCCGTGTTTTAAAGGCACTTTGGCGTTCACTTGTATATGTACTGTAATCCCATTAAGACGCAACAAGCGCGGTACACCGGCGAGAAACTCGAGCACGCTTTTCTTTGTGTGCCGCTATACTTACGATGCCATCATTAAGCATCGGTCGCTTTCACATGGTCGGGATTTTTCCATGCTTTGGGAATTGGAGACAAATTCAGCCTGGCAGGCATCGGACGGAGTCTCAAGAGCCGTAACAGAGGCAGGACGCCGCCTGTGTAGAAGATCATTCAAGCCAATGAAATGTAAAAGCCGGCATTTTTTTGGGGCATTAACCTTTTCATGCGCCAATAATGATAACCTGTAACCTGATAACATGGTGAAGTGTCCACTGTCGTAGCCGCTGTCCCTGAAAGGGTTAATGAGGGGAACAGACTCACACGAGTTTGTAAATTTGCAGAGTACCCGAGCCATAATAGAGGCGGGGCAACCAAAAATTTGCGCATATAGTTGACTGCCTTGAGAAGATTTCTGACTCTTTGACAGCTTTTGTTTCAGGATGAGTTTTAGAAAGAGGCCAATGACTGTAAAAGATGGCGGCATTTTCTGCCAGGTCGAAGTCATTTCATGCCTTCAGAGGGTAATATCAGAGGCAGGACACTAATTGTGTTGAAGGGTATTAGGGTGAGGGTATGTCTGGGATAAATTCTTGTTACGGTTCTGATGCATTTTTTCCCCCATCAGGGGGTCGCTCTGTGTGAAACAAGGTTTGTCGGCCACATTCTCTGCCAAAGGTACTAGGGTCTTCCCGATGTTCCAGGTTCATCATTTTTTTTCGCCTGGCATTTAACACCACCCATCACAGGACTCATTGATCTTCACAAATTTGTCGGCATTGTCAACATCCTTTGATCTTTTTTTTGGGGGGGGGGGGTTTACTGTCGCTGCATGTCGAATGATGGTTCTTGAATTCATTCATTCACGATTAAATGTTCTTTCTTTAATGTATTTTCCAACTTTTTGGTCTTCAGACAAACCAGCTTATCATCTTTCCCCATTAGTGTACGTGCGTGCATGTGTGTGTGGGTGCGTGTGTGCGTGCGGGTGTGTGTGTGTACACGGGGTAAAATAACTGCTGCAGACCAGGCATTCTTGGCAAATTTTCCAAAGCTGTCTTTTCCTTGAATTTGTCCGATCGCTTCCATATTTTAACCACATACAGGCACTGTCCAAATATGGTCAATTTCATTTATTCCCGCCCAAAATTAATACTATTGGTGTGGCCTCATGCCATCTGTCATTATTAACCAATTTGGAGTGTTGAAAACATCTTGTGAGCAAATCTATGAACTATCTTGAACATTTGAACCCTCTGTGAAGTGAAAATATTTCGATTTGAGCAGGCCTGTTTTGTTAAGAAAAGAATTGCCGGGCATCAGTGAAGCGGCCAGCCACGAAGGTAAGGCACGTACAGATTAATTTCCGCCTATTCTACTGCTCTAAGACCTTTGGAAACGTTGGTAAGATGACGTAACCACTGTCGCTTTCTTTTGATGATTTTCCACAACACTTGGAATGACATGTCTATCATACTCAAGTCAGGGTTTTTACTGTATATAAAGTAGGCAGCCTGTGGTGGCCTGCATAAATTAGGGCCACCACAGCCTTAAAAGCTACTTCATGTAACTTATCTGTTGCCAGTGAGATACCAGTTTGCATTTAGAATGACAGTTACGACATTGTATCAGAAACAAGTTGAAACCACCAACCAATTTTCTTTTCAACTGCCAAGATGTCAATCAGAATGCTGTGTTTAGACAAGCGGGGCTGCATCGAACATATTCTTGTCAAGAAACTTTTTGGGTTGACTTCCCCTTTAAAGATCAATAGAATAAATCCACCACCTCTGCCTCAAGTTAACCTCAAGAGACCCATAAAGGAAGTCTCAAAAAGCCATTTTGGCTTCCAGTTGACAGTCAATTCTTCAAACGTTATCAATAAGTTACATTCCACATGCAGAAATTTTGCTTGGCTTGCTCACGAGTCCTTTTTTTAGAACACCAGAGAATTGTGAGCCACGCCAAATACTTTCACTGGAATTTTGCAACGTCCATCACCATCAACGGAGGAGTAAAACTTTCCGTTTACTCCCAGACAGCTTGCACTGTCGTCAGACTTGGGATGCATCATCATACTTTGGTGGCCAGAGAACTTCCTCTTATTGGACTCCTTTCAAAGAATAATTTTTACCATTTAGAAAAAATATGGCTCTTGACTAACGACTGAGGTTTATATGGAGGTTAAATTCTGTCAAGGACACATAAATGTAACCTACACTGTACCAACCTCTCTCTATCCACTCCAGTCTCAGCTCTATTCATTAGCACGTGTTTCCCGCCTATATCACGTCCTCATTAGCTTCAATTATCCTGTCAGCAAAGTGATGTAGTGACCTAGTGAGCAAATAATTCACGAACAATGTTCCCTTGCATTGTGTCCAGTATACAGGCAAAAAAAGTTTGAAAATTGCTACTTTTTTTCCCTCCCCCTCCTCTGTCTCATTATCTCCACTCAACAGGTGTCGAACGTCTCCTCCGCGATAAACGGGGGTTGACATTGTATATGAAGCGCTTGTGACGCAGCCAATGGCCAGCCCACGTTATACTGTGACGTCATACGCGGGCTCTCACCGGAGGGAAAGTAAATAAAAGCTTCGCGCATGCGCACTAGCAACACACCGATCCCGCACGGTTCATTTGACTTCATTCCAGCAAAGACGTGAAGCGACGAACAGGACTATGATGTTCCGCAGCATTAAGGTAAGAGATAACTCTTATTATTCGTCCACTCAACGTTAGTAACAGATCAATTTTAACTCGCCTGGTAACTTATTATATTTGCAGGTGAACGTCCCCCCCACGTTGCTAATGTCAACATTTCTTCGACCGCGACTCGTTTAAGTTAGATATAAATGTATTTATTTATTTTGTATAATTACTGGAATGAATATAACGCGTGGAACTTACTTTTAGTCTTGACGAGTCAGAAGAATCAACTTTTTAAAATGTGAGCTGTCCATTTTAAAAACAACTCCGTTCCCCAAAACCTCAGATATAAGTTACTTTATTGACATTAATGCCAATTTCAACCATCCCTCTTGTAGTTAAATGTCCCGTACTGTATGTATTTCCACATTTTAAATGAATTATGCCACAAAATGATCCTATTAACGTCTTTTGTATCATATACTTATAATGGTAATACAACAGTGTCATTTCTTTTTAGCGCTTTAATAGGTTTACATGTAATACGAGATGTAGCAGTTTAACTAACATTAAAATGCAGTAGCTTGTTGGTCCAGAGTTTTATCAAAACGAGTCAGAGGTTTCATTCCCTGACGAACATATTTTTGTATCTGTGAAATGTTGACGTTTGCGCTTATTACAAAATAAGGAAACTACTTTCGTACTTGGTTGAAAATGTAAACACATCAAAATTGGTCTTCAAATCACTTCTCAAAGTGTAATAACAAATGTCTCGAGCTTGAAAGTTTTTACAGTAAATACAAATTAACTGTACCTGGAGAGTGATTATTTTGTTTACCGAAAGTGGAACCACAGTTTGAGTACATTAATATGACGGTGGTAATAGGTTTACCTATTAAAAAAAACAAAACAAGATAACGTTCAGGGCGTTGTGATTGTAACCGGCAGGGTTGACTATTATGTAACACCGCTGTGCCTTGAGGTAAATGAAAAGCGATGCCATGAATCCAACCTGCTCCCCAAAAAAGCAACTGCAAATTACAAATAAAAATGACGCAGTGTACAATACCATTCAAAAAGTATGTAGTTTGCATTATAAAAACATACCGTCAGGACATGAAATTAAAAAGATTTACAACTGTTTTGTCACGCTATTTGCTTCAATTCAGGGTATTGACATCTAGACGTGTTCAACAATTTGGGACTCGCCCACCTTTTAAGGGAGCACAAGGTATTGAAACAGGTATTATTAAAAATAACTTATAAGTGGTGGCATAACACTTAATTGCAGTAATTGGATCAAGCCTGTGACTTCACCAGAGTGTTGCATTCTTAATTTGAAATTGTTTTCCAGGCCTTTACCACAGCCTCTTTCAGTTCTTGTTTGTTTCTGGGGCGTTCTCCATTCATTCTCCTCTTCAGGAGGTGAAATGCATGCTCTATTGAGTTATGGTCCAGTGATTGAAAGACTCTTCAGTCCCCCCCGAAGTCCTTTGTTGTGTTGGCAGTGTGTTTTGGGTCATTGTCTTGTTGCAGAATGAAGCTTCTCCCAATTAGCTTAGATGCATTTTTCTGTAAATTGCCAAACAAAATGTGAACAGGACTATTTGAATCAGGTGTGTTGCAATAAGGAGAGATGGAAACCATGCAGGACGACGGCCCTCGGGACCAGAGTTTGACACCTACGGTTTAGGCAAATTTTTTTTCAATATGCAAAAAAAAACAAAACGAGAAAAGGAATTGACCTTGCCATTGCAATACTTTTGGAGGGGACTGAATACATAACATTTATTGTATAAATGCGTCATGTTTTTCGATAAATTTTGCATAAGTTTTGACCCCCGGTGGCCACAATATTCATTTTTTTAGCTAAATAAAAATGAAAATATTAACATTCATTTTAAAAAAGTGTCAAGAAAAAAATCTCCCATTTACAGTTGGCTTGTATCAGTCTTGTTGGTCACATTTTTCCGGACTCCTTCAAATAACTTTGAGATCATTTGTCCAATTGCTTCTCAGTTTGAATCACACACACTTCAACAGATGGTTTGACGCTGAATTGTGAAGTCATTGTGTTCCACCACTGCACCGAATTTGATGACTCACCATAAAACATGTCATTAAAATCAATTGTGCAATTCATTTTTGCACTTTTGACAACTGGATGATTTTTTTTTTTTTTTTTGGATGTGCTTTGTTGTATTGCCCGGCAAAAGATAAGTTGCTGCCCGTTTCAATTTTTTTCCCTCGGCGGGGGGGCTTAGACGTGACACCCTCAGCCACCCTCCTTGCCCCTTGTTTTGGGATGAACACCTTGGCCCACTAGCTACTGTTTTTCAGGGTTGGTTCCGAGTGATGTTTGTCGGAGATGTATTTATTTTTTTGGGAGGGCGCGGTGGTTTTGGATCCAAAGTGTAAAAAGTTTGAGAACGGCTGCTCTGTGCCCTACCTGATGAATTTGCACTCCACAGCCCCTTTCTGTTGTGTTTTGATAATGGGAGTAGTTCTGCACCAAGTGGAGTCGCTTTTGTGCCATAACTTTGTTTATTCATCCCCTTTTGCACCTCATAATAAATCCATCTTTTCTTGCCTCCAGAACACAATGTTCATTCAGCACTCTCTATTTGCTCAATTCCATTGGCACATTCTGCGGCGTGCACGTGCGCTCGCGCTCGCACACACACACACACACACACACACACACACACACACACACGCACACACACTAAGCAGGATTGCAACATAAATTCTTCACGGATATTTCCGTCACCACCATTGTAGAAGACAAAAGGGAATGACAGATTGAGATTGATACAGTTATAACAACAGGTACACCATCTAACGATTTCCAATCCAAGATTCGAGCTAGCTAGCTAGCTAGCTCTATCTATCTTTCTATATATGCTCACCCTATCTGACACTTTGGAAATCAATGACACTTTATAGTCTTTCAACGAAATGTTTTTGCAAACAAGAGACAAATTTTCAGACTTCCTGACCTCGGTATCAAGTCTCAAATGAAGCCAACGTTTATCGGGACGGTATCATCGGGACTTGAAATTAACATAAATTGATGTCAAGTAAATTACAATCTGTTGCCGCACCCAACAAAACCGTTTCCACAAGCATGGTCGTCGTTGAAGCGAAGTACGTTTTTGCAGGCATCAAATACAATTTGCAGGTGTCAAACTCGAGGCCCGGGGTCCCGATCTGGTCCGCCACGTCATTTTATGTGGCCGGCAAAAGCAAATCATGTGCGTCAGCTTGCACGATCCTTGCTAAAAATCTGTCCCGAAATGGTCGCGTAGTAAGTAAAGTGTAGATTCTGCCATCGTTTTGTTGCCCCGTTTACACTCACCTGAACAATAAACGAACAAACTACTGTAGTTGACCGATGTCAAATCTCGCAACCCATTAATTTGTTGTGTGCGTGGTTTCACTGTCGTAACGTTTGACCATTGTGACAAACGTAACAACAAAGCTAATTATTTTTCATGGCGATAAATCAAGCAGCTCGCCACCATTTGTCTAAAATGAACGGCACCGCCGTGGTGATGATATCTATCTTCAACTATTGTGTAGCCAAACGTCTTTCATGTCCCCCACACAATGAGGGGAGTTCATTCCGTGATCTGTCTTGGGAATTTTTGCGCGTTTCCTTTGTTGCGTTTTCTTCGACCATATAGGTCGGGTTCAAAGAACAAAAAAAAAAACAACAACAGAGATTTCCGCGTGGAAATCCACAGACGCGTCAGGCTCGCGTCGCCTCGTAATGAAAGCGTTTGAAACGGTCGCGCAAACTTCCCTCAATTCTTCCCGTCGCAGCAGGTTTGAAGGAATTATCTGTGCTGTATGTTGCACCTAGAGCACATTTTGACAATAAAGGTGACTTGAACTTGAACTTGAAAATGAAGCGCGTTCAAACAAGGGAGGACGCTTACCAGCTTACATCTCTCATCGTAGCACTTCAAGAATCAACACAAGAATGACATCGCAGCGCTTTGCCACTTGACTGCATCGTTCAATTCGAGCGGGCCCCTGTTGTCTTGTTCAACTTTTTGTTAAAAAAAAAAAAAAAAAAAAATTAAACACCCTTTGGATCTTATCGTTCAACCGGAAAATTGGGCCTGCTGTCATTGATTTACAACCGATTGAATCTACATCGGAACAACAAAGGAGCACTTGTGTGTTGGCAATTGCCATTCCAGGCATTTTGAGGCCCCGTTTTTACCGAGTGAACCCGAGCGCATCATTTGTTTGCTCACGGTTACCTCAAATCTGTCAAGGTTTCTCTCGACATCAAAGCTCGTCAAATATGATTTCAGGGGTTTCCCCTTTAAAACCTATTTTGTATTATGTGATGATTAATCCTACTGTTTGTCCAAGGTGTTCGTGCTATGCCACGGTCTGCTGCAGTTTTCCCAGCTGCTGTACAGCTCCTACTTCAAGAGCAGCCTCAGCACGGTGGAGAAACGCTACGGCCTCAGCAGCTACTCCACGGGAACCCTGTCCTCCCTGCACGAGGTAAGGGAGAAGGAGAGAGAGAAAGACAGAGAGAGAGCCAACAACAACACTGGCAATGCGAGCTGGCTTGGTTTCTCGGATGTACTCGTGACAAAAGAGGAAACGGAGAGCAAACCTCTGGGTCAGGATCGGATTTCTTGGCTGGTGAAGTGGGGTCTTGACTGTTTAATTGTGTTTGTTTGTCAAGTGGAGTGATTCCTACGCCCACTTGGGACCTGAATGTATCACGGAGGTTCAGTAAACGTTGGGCGAGCCTACCGTATTTTCCCCACTATAAGGCGCACCTAAAAGCATTCCGTTTTTTCAAAAGACGACAGTCCGCCTTATGAACCGATGCGCCTTATGTATATGGATCAATATTCTGAAATGTTCTCTTCAGCGCTTTGTTGCAGCTGCAGCGGTTGTGAAAAATATAAATGAAGCAGTTTTGTATTACCTTTAGCATAGCTCCATCTAGTGGAAGCATAATGCAACCGCAGCCACTATTGTAGCTTCTACATATGGTAACACCATATATAAGGCGCATCAGATTATAGGGCGCACTGTCAGCTTTTGGGGAAAATGGAATGTTTTTAGGTGTGCCTTATAGTACGGAAAATACGGTGCATATAAGTATTTGCGGTCGGCCTCAACTCTTCTTGAGTGTGATGACGTGAGCGCGCTTTGGCAGGCTTATTTTTGGACAGCTTTGTCGTTGCAGTAGTGTGCTGTGTCAAATTCTGAGTTGAATTCATTTCAAAATAAGGCTGTGACATTAAAAACGTGGAAAAGGTTCCGGATTGACTTCACGGTGCAGGTGTCCATCTGTCTGTCCAGGTGAGCAACTGCCTGTTGATCGTGTTCCTGAGCTACTTTGGGAATCGGGTGCATCGCCCTCGCCTCATCGGGATCGGCGGACTGTTGATGTCCATCAGCGCCGTCATGCTCGCCCTGCCACACTTCCTGTCACAGCCGTATGAATACGACTTGGTGCTACTGAGTAAGTGATTTATTTATTTTTTTTCAAACCTCAAAGACAATTCAAACACTTCTGGTAGTCCCGCTCGCTTTCACACAATGCATATGCACTCCCCGCATACATCCGTGCTGCAGATTGAGACGTGAGTTTTGCCATTCAAACATTCCTCTGTGACATGATTGTGATTCGTGTTGATTTTAAATCTGAAAATTCTGATTCTGACATGACTCTGATTTTTATCAACATCCAAGACATATTTCGTGACCAAAAATGGCCGCCAAGGAGCTGTAAGGGTCAAACAAGGCCTAAATGTTCAATAAAGTTTACGTACGTGCACTTGTAAGCATCGAAGGCAATTTGAGTCTTGCAAACGCAAATGCAGGGAAGAACTCATTAAGCAGTTTCCTTCAGACTAAGTTGACTATCAACAGTATTTAATTAATAAATGTCTGCATGCTGGGGGGTTTTGTCATCCGCCGGGTGTTATCTGACTATCTTCCTGAACCTCGATGATACACTCCAGCTCGACTTTGCATTAATTAGAAGGAAATTCATCATCGTGCCGCTATTATCTGACATTAAAATCACCATTCATTCGATTCGTGTCGCCTCCGGACCTTAATGTTCAGGAAGCTTCAGGAAATTAAAACAATTACACTCCTCACAAAATCTCAGGGATTTTTGGCATTTGCGTGAAGTGCTCGACTGCGATAGACGGTAAAAAAAAATTGCTGGAAAAAAAACAAAAATGGCCACTTCCCTCGGAGAGAGTCCCCGAAGAACCTTTCACCTTTCCATGCTTCTAACACGATATTCAAGTGTTCGCTGAGCTTATAGTGTCAACAGTAGAGAGACTGGAAGAGTCACAGAAAGGCACAGTATTAGACATGCCTGGAAATGCATTGGTCCCATCTCCTTTGCTCAGACCGTCAGGACATTTGCGACCTGCAGAGGAACTCCAGCGCCTCAGAGTCTTGCGGCCGGGACGAGAGCAGGCGATTGGCCGACACGCGCAACCTGTGGATGCTCATGGCCGCCGCCCAGCTGCTGTTTGGCGTTGGCTCAGTGCCCATGCAGCCCTTTGGCATCTCCTACATCGACGACTTCGCCGCACCGGGGAACTCTCCGCTTTACATAGGTGAACGACCCCGCGGTGAATCCGCGTTGCTGTGATTGAAGTTCCCGCGCACGGTTCATTGTCCACATGTCCCAACAGATTCTTAGTACAGGTCATGTTTTGATTGCCCTTGTTACACACGCGCCGTAGGTGAAAACAACTCAGAAATTGGAGAGTCTTCATTGTAATTTTATTGTAAACATCAAACATGAAAGACAGCAGTTTTGTTAAACAGTTTTGCACATGTTTTTGTTCACATCACAGAAAATGTCTGATTGAACCGAGCGAGTGTTTTATGAAAGGCAATTTGAGTCTCGTCGCATATTTTTGTCCACACTAAAGACATGTGTTTTTGACGATATACACCAGGGGTGTCCGACTCATTTTTGTCGCGGCCTGTTACTGTAATGAGGGGTTTGGTAACAAGAAAATGCTTACAGTATCACTCTTATTTATTACAAATGAGAATTTGAAATTTTGGTAGCTATTTTAGCAAGCAGCATGAAAGTTGCCATCTTTGATTTGCTTTCGTGGGCCACATAAAATGATGGGGCAGGCCGGATCTGGCCCACGGGCCTTGTTTTTGACACCTATGATATAGACTCTCATTGAACCTGAAGTATTCTTTGTACAGACACAAATTTGAATCTCCAATCAATCCAAAGTACGTTTTCATAAAAATCCAACACAATTTCGAGTCTTATCAAACCCAATGTCTGTGTTTTATATTGTATCCATAGACTGTTTTTCATCAAATCAATGGCAGTTTCTAGTGTGATTGAAGAGGTTTATTTTCATTGGCAGCCATCTTGTTTGCTGTTTCCGTGTGCGGGCCCGCTTTTGGCTTCCTGTTGAGCTCCGCGATGCTTCGTATCTATGTGGACATGGACAAAGTCGCTTCGGGTAAACGACATGATTTCAATATATGCTTTTTTTATACTCGCTGGACATTATTTTTAATGCTTTTATTTCTCCTTTTCGTTCCATGCAGATGGCGGCATGGATCAAGCGCTGAGTCCGGGCGATCCCCGCTGGGTTGGCGCCTGGTGGATGGGCCTCCTCATCACTTCGGCCTGCCTGGCGCTCACCTCCCTGCCGTATTTCTTCTTCCCCCGCACTTTGCCTTCAGAGGGACGGGTAAGAACATCTGAAGGGATTTTCCGCCATCTAGTGGTTGTATCTTCTCACTGCAAACGGAACCGCTTTTACTCTGCCTCATTGGCCCCAATGAAAAGCGTGTGGGAGGGGTAAAACTATTTCACTTTTTTTTTATATGGTTTCTTTTGATTGTGGATGTTTATCTTTTGTGGCGATAAACAGTTGTCTTCTGATTGACACTGTGGTTGTGGTGCACATTTGCAACACTCTGGTTTTTGGTTTGTGTATGTTAGACGTGTTTAAAAGTGTCTCATCAACAAGATGATGCCTGAAATGTCTCCTCCCTTTTTTTTTTTTTTTTTTTAAACCACACCACGCCGTCGCTTGCCAACTTTTCTGCAATATCTCCATCATGTCAACAGTCACACGCCTCAAATAATAACACTGCAAGGTTCATCTCGAAATGTTGCAGTTGTTCTTGTATGGAAAAAAAAAAAAACTTACTTTTACACTTGTATATTTCCAGATGATTGGAATGGAATCCACCGAGGACTTCAAGAAGCCTCACGTCTCTTTGTTCAACTTCTTAAAAAGTATGTCGCTTAAATTCCTCGTTCCTAAAGTATTTTTTTTTTTGTTTGACAGTAAAATTTCACTCATTTTGTTAATACATTTAAGATTGCTCATATGATATGGAACAAGATTTGCGTCAAGGTAATAATCAATAAATGTGGAATTGTTCATCTGTACTTTTAATAATGTGCTCCAAAACAACTGGAAAAATGTGTAGGAGTCGTTGGTTATAGCGTCTTTGGCTCTGAATATATTGGTCTGGCCCACTTGAGAAAAAAAAAATGGGTTGGATTACTAATATAAGATTGACATGCTTGGTCTATGTGAAGCTCTTCAACTCATTTCCACAAAGTTCCTTGGCAGCAAAAAGCCAAGAATTTTGTTGCTCTGGCTTGCTTTGTGTGTAATAGGGGGTTAGTTTCCCAAATAAAATCTGCGATGATGAATAATTGATTATGGCAGGGCTCACTGCATATTTAAACTAAACTAATTCGAATTTGCCTTTATCCACCAAAAACGCATACAAACATATCGTGATAATTACCCACAATATTGCGGGGAATGGGCGGCCCGGTAGTCCAGTGGTTAGCGTGTCGACCTCACAGTGCAGAGGTCGCGGGTTCAATTCCAGCTCCGGCCTCCCTGTGTGGAGTTTGCATGTTCTCCCCGGGCCTGCGTAGGTTTTCTCCGGGTACTCCGGTTTCCTCCCACATTCCAAAAACATTACTGCATCAGATTTTTGTTTTTGTATCCGCTCAGTGTTTCCCAGGATGTTCTTCCACTTGCTGCTGAGTCCCTTCTTCCTGGTCCTGATCCTGGCTCAGTGCTGCTTCTCCTCAGTGATCGCCGGCCTCTCCACCTTCCTCAACAAGTTCCTGGAGCGCCAGTACAGCGCCTCCACCGCCTACAGCACCATGTTGGTCGGTGGGTGTCAACTCGTCGCCTCACACCGTGGCGGAGGGGATAAGCCATGGCAGAGGTCTCATCGCGATCAGGAGTTGAGTGTAAACTGTCTGTACCCCGCACCCTCCGCCGTCCGCTGTAGGTGCCATGAATCTTCCGGCCGTGGCGGTCGGCATGCTGCTGGGCGGCGTCATCATGAAGCGGACGGGAATGTCTCTGAAGAACATCCCTCGCTTCTCCGTGCTTATGTTGAGCATTTCCACGCTGATGTGCGTGCCGCTCTTCTTCATGGGATGCTCCACGCACAAAGTGTCTCAGGTCAATCACTACCAGATCGGACAGCGCGGGTGAGCTGTCATCATTTCGTCTGCTTGAAATTAACTAACATACATGATTTCTTGTTGTTGACCCTCACGTCAACATTTTCTAAACCTCAACGAATCACATTGGACCTGCTTTTTGGAAGCATCTACGACCTTCGTCTTCAGTCTTGCTGAACCCACCGTCCATGTTTTTTGTGCAGGTCCCCGTCCAATTGCTACGCCAACTGCTCGTGTCCTTCCGGAGCCTTTAACCCAGTGTGCGGCTCTGACGGCGTGGAGTATATCTCTCCGTGCCATGCCGGCTGCACCAATTTCACCAAGAACCCAGACAACATACACGCAGTCCAGGTACAGTAAGTCCATCTTTTGGCAAAAAGAATTCCGATACATGCACACAAAATGGTGGAGCAATCGTGTGACAGCGTCTACTGGAGAAAAAAAAAAAAGGCAACCAGCAAAAACAGACTGGGTGGAACGAATGAGTGGTGTCGCTCCCTCAAACATGAAGATGAACCAACAACCTTGAGGAACACAACAAACGTGTGGATGGATAAAAAAAAAAAAAAAAAAATTGAGAATGACAGTGCACACAACATTGGGTACCAAACGTGCATATAGAAAACATTGTGGAACATTTACACACAGACAGCAGTGGAAACTATTGATGTACGCTTGCACTTCCTGACGAAATCTGAAACTCTCAGGAGCCCGAATCGATTCGTAAACTGCAGAAAAAAATAAAACCTTCGAAGGTACCGTTCATCGTCTCCAGCCTTTATTTGGATCACCAGCATCCTCATCATCCGAAATTAACAAACACGCGGAGGAAGAGAAAGGCCGTCTCTCCCCCCAACAGTCCACATCAATTCAGTATCGAAAAAATAAAATAAAATCCATTTCAAGCTGCATGTTCTATGATTACTGCTATAAATCCAAGCGAGACTTTTGCACCAAAAAACAAAAACAAACAAAACATTTTTAACATTGTCTTTATTTTAAAATGGTTTTAAAAATCTGACCCACAACTTAATAGGAAGTACTTCAAGCCGCAAAGATGGGCCAAGTTTAACTTTGGAAGCGCTCCATCTTTGTCCCACATTAATAGAGAGAGTTCAAACAAAGACTTGGAGCATCACTGGCATGGTGGTGAGGACAAAAAAAAAAAAAACACAAACAAAAAACAATTTTGTCATGTTTTTAATTACCCCGTAGTAATATTAATCATTCTTTACAGAGGATAAAGAATACAACCCTGAGCACATTGTTAATGGGGGGGCACAAACAACAACAAAAAAAAAAACACCTAATATAACACTACCATATAGTGTTCGTTAGCTCACCTATTGCAGTATGCCCTGTACATTGTGCATTAGCATTAAGCTAGCAGACTTTCATTTTATGTTTAGCTTGACAGTAAACTTGAAGTAAACATGTCCTACCTGATTTTGTGTGTGTGTGCGTGTGTGTGTGTGTAAAAATGGGTTCCCTGGATGTCAAAAAGAATTTTGCAAAGCCAGAGTTTTTTTGACAATCATACAACACTCCAGCCTCCCGTCCTCTTCGGAAACACTTGGAAAACATCACCGTATATCCGGAAATGTCGGTTTGGTGCAATCGCGTGTGATCATGCGAGTTCTCTGCCTCAGAGGACTTTGTTTTGAGTGCAATGGTGGGACAGAATCTTAATCTGTGTGGTGCTTTGTGTTGAGATTAGCGGACCAGACCACACACGCATATGACTTACACGGCTGATTTTGATCTTTATGTGTGGGGTCTGTCACAGATAAGGAAAAAAATAATAATTTGGATTTGAAAAATCCTTATGCGTGTGCCAGGCCTTAGAAAGTCGAGCACTGTTTCCCCTCTGTCTTCAATTAAGTGTTGTGTGTCTTTTTAGCTGTACACCAACTGCAGGTGCGTCACGGGCAGCCAGAGTCACGCGCGGCCGTCGCCCTGTGCCAATCAGTGCTCCCACCTCCTGCTGCCCGTCATCCTGATGCTGTCGGCGGGGGCGCTGGTCGCCTGCCTTACCCACAACCCCATGTACATGATGCTGCTCAGGTCAGGCCGCCACGGCCGCTGTCCGTCCACACTGAACTCAGAAACGCATGTGAGTGACTCACCCCCGGGCTTCTGTGTCACATTCAGGAGCGTACCATCAGAAGAGAAGTCCTTTGCTATCGGAGTTCAGTTTTTGCTCTTGAGGCTTTTGGGTAAGTCAGAATATATCATGCTATATGCTAATATCGCTAACTGATTATATCTGTGATTCAAGTAGGCCTGATTAAATTGTGATTTTTTTTTTTTTTTCTACATCCTCAGCGTGGCTTCCGGCTCCGGCGCTGTTCGGCATGGCCATCGACACCTCGTGCATTTGGTGGAAGCGCGTGTGCGGCAAGAAGTTCAGCTGCGGCTACTACGACAACGATGTCTTGAGAAACAGGTTAGCAGCGCACAAAAACACGGTCACGGGGGACTTCCGTAACGAAGGTGGGGCACTCGAGTGGGACTTGAGTCAGTTTTACAATTTGAGGACGTACTTGGCTAAAATCTGTGTGGAATACTTGACTTGACTTTGACTTCGACTTAAACTAAATGACATAACAAGCCTTGTTTACATTGGAAAATCTGCATATTCTGCGAAGGTTTAGTTGTCTCTTAGATCAGTGAAGAATATAAAAACATGTTCAAAGTGGTAGATTCCAAATTCACTGTCCTTATCTTTTACCTGCTCCTCAAAAGCTGTTCTGATCTCACATCCACGTGTCTTTCACCTTTGCTATTTTTGCAGGTACCTGGGCTTGCTGGTGGGCTACAAGGTGATGGGTGTGGCCCTGCTGGCCATCCTGGGTTGGAAAGTGCTGCGGACACAGGAGTACACTCTGGAGAAGAGGCCCGATGGCATGCTATAAAACATGCCACCCCTCCAACCCCCGCTTCCCATCTTAAGGTGGTAATGCTCAAAAGACCAAAAGGTGGCAATACCTCACAGCTTCTGCCGGACTTGTACAATAACATGTTCACTGCTGCCCGTCAGGTAGGTTCTAATGCACAGCCCATTAATTGTATAGCATAATATTTAAGTAATTATTTTTTATACTGTGTGCACGCTGTTCATTTTATCCACTGATTTCTTTTTTTTTCTTTTTTTTACTTGCATTAATCGTTCATTTTTTTGGTGCTACGTACCGCACATTATGCCTACTTTCCAATAAAACATGCTGTATAACAATCAAGTTAGCGCTAAGATTTTTTTTGTGAATTGGTATTGCTACCTATTAAGTCACTGGTAAATGGCTAGTAAATGAAGCCATAGATTGTTAATTTCAAAATACATACCTTTTTTGTTATTTATTTATTTGGGTTGGAGTGTGTCGATTTATATGTCCATGTATTCCAGATCAAAGAAAAAACTCAAATTTTAAGATTTGTATTGGACAACATTGGGGGATTTATTTATTCTTCATATATATATATATATATATATATGTTTCGTGAAAAATATATTTAATATGTGCATGTCCTACAGAAGTGCATTGCATCGACTTGGGGGTGGGGGAATCTTGATTTTCATAGGGGTTATTTTAGCTTTTTTTTTTTTTTTAAACAAAATTATTTTTGATTTATTTCTGACTTTAAACATTTTACGAAAAACAAAAAAAAAGTATATATTCCAAAAAACACTTTTTAAAAAGTTTGAAATTTAATATATTTCTAAAAATGAAACGTTTTTTATTTTCATAAAATAGTAAACAAGTTCCAATTAAGTGAATACAATACGCTTCTGTACATAAATAAATAATACTGTGAATAAACTTGTCATTTTGCTACGTATAACGTGGGGCGTAAACGTGAAACATTTTGACGTCACGCTAAATGACGTCACTTCACCATTCGGCTCAGCTCCTTCGGACAACTTCGCCTTCTGCGCATGCGCACAAGCCTCCGGGACGGGCGAGGAGCGGGGCGGTAAATAGTCCCCCACCCAGCACGGAGCACTCTCTGGAGGGAGCGAGCTTGACGTTTGGGTTTGTGCTGAGTGGCGACTTGTCAACGTCACGCAGTGAGCGACAGAGCGTGGAAGAAAAACTAAAGGAGGAGGAGAGAGGTTGTGAGGAAGTGGAGAGTGTGTGCGACACCGACATCGCTGCCTTTTTCTTCCTCAGCATCTTCATCACCGTCCGGTAGAACCGAAAGCCTAAATAGTCTTTCCCCCGGCGTCCACTGGCCGCCCTTTTTTTCCTTTTCGTCAACATGTCCGTAGCCAGTGACTTTGGCAACCCTTTAAGGAAATTCAAGCTCGTCTTTTTAGGAGAGCAGAGTGGTAAGACGTGACATTTTATTTACGCTTTCTGGGGAAAGTTCTGGATGTTTTTTTTTTTTTTTGCATGGGGGGGTTGGGGGTTGTCACGTGATGCCGATGCACCTGCCTGGTCACCAAGTTCATATTTGGTCAATTTCAAAGTAGCTCGTCAAATTCAAGCTTTCACAAACGTCATAGGAATTTCCAATGCTGTGATTTTTATTAGCTGAGGGTAACCTCAGGGCGTCTCTTTGAAACGAATGAACCATTTCAAGAGTGCTGTCATTCACTCTTAAACGTTTATGAGGAGCCAAAATGGACGGCAAGAGTGATGCGGTGAACGGAGTGAAGTTGTCTGATTGACAATGTCGGACACACCCAGCTTGTTGTTCCGTGGGAGAACTTGAAAAGGTTCTGGTCCAGCATCCTCTCTGAAAATAGGGTCCATTTAAAGAAGGGTTATTATGCCAGGATCCAAAATGGACCCCTGGTTTCGGCAGCTTCCTTCCACGAGATCCTCATTTGAGCTTCCAAGCTTCCCACGATGAGGTCATCTCGGCAACCAAAGCCTTCATGCTTATTAAAGGGCCAAGGATAACGACCATTGAATTTTACAAATTGTACTCTTTTAAAGACAGTTACAGTGGATGCTTTGCAGACAACCTTTATTTTGGTAAAATATTTTAAATTTAATTTTCTGGATAGAAGTACAGTAGTATCTTGATTGAAAGAAATGTGCACAAGTACATGGAAAACGTGAATTTAACACATTAAGATCCCGGATTGAAATCCACGTTGCCAGCTTTAAAACTGAATTGGACACGCTCACCAGTCGTTTACCGTGCCACCCCGAGCAGGTATACAAATATAAACAAATACTTCTTTGTCTTCTGACCAAGGCAGAGTGATCAAGTAACCTGAATGATGATTTTAGCCTTTTCTATCACTGTATGTGTCTG
>NW_017806175.1:6355157-6369482 GCF_001891065.2 Hippocampus comes | reverse complement strand
TATTTGTACATCAGCACATTGGGGGGGAAGCTGCCTCGTGCATATTTAACCAGCAGGAAATACATAGACAGCGCAATCGAAAAGCTCACACTAATGCTGCCTCATATATACACGCGTGTAATTGGAAAGCCGCTTGTGCTTTTATTCCATATCCTTGATACCTAACTTGGGCACAGTGTGTAAAAATGTGTTGATTTTTCAATTATTTCAAAAACACACTATTAATTTCAATAATATACAAAACATTCTGTTCTATCAATTCTACATATTTTTTTAAATGTAATTGTAGGTGAAGTAATCCCTAATTATTTAAACAGGGCTCGCCTTCCCTTCGCCGCCATCTTTCTGCTACGGATACCCGAAGGAGACAAACTTGCGAAAACCTCCATTTATTCCGTGAATTGAGGGAATAAGTGATTTTAGCTTTCATTTTGCTTGCACCTCTGCTGAAGAAATTGCTGGAAGGCTTATGAAGTGTGTCACCAACGTGCACATGCTTCAAATTGCACGCGCTTGAGTGTAGGTTGATGCATTTTATTAGTTCACCACTAGATGGCACTAAATCCTACCCACTGCACCTTAAACACCTCTAATAGATATGCATCAAACACTCGTGGTCCCCTTATGAGGGATACCAAATAGCTACATAGAGTGAATTCCATAAAGCATTTATATGATAAAATTGATATCAACTGGAGGTCCACGGAATAGTACGCTCTTTGTATTCACTTGTGAGACAATTTGGCGCACTAGTAGAACGAATAGGGTGCGCTAGTACAACTATTTTTTTTTTTTTAATGTATACTACTGTATGATATTGTGGAATACGAGCAGGACAACTCTGAAATAATCACTAGTAGGACCGAAACGTGCTACCTGTAAGGCAAAACTGTGCAATGTACTAAAGTTTTTTTTTTCCAACCAATGCTTGCCACAAAGAATTTATCGCAAAAAGAATTCTGAAGAGCTCCGCTCTAAGATCAATATCAACGATAAGGAGTAATTGCCCAAACAGCTTCCCATATGTGTGTAAACACTCAGCCTCACTTCACTCTCTGCGGTGAGGAAATCTTAGTAGGCCACCGCTTCCTGCTAGCACACACTCCATTGCTCACACACACACACTGATTGATGCCGGAGTGCAGCTAGCAAGCGTTGCAGTGCAGCATATTGCTCCAGTGATTCAGCACTACTGTCAAAACAGCCGAGGAGGAGGGAGGATTATGTGACTCCTCAGGCCAAACGGTTTCTTTGGCATGATCTTGTGACATTTTGGTGCTTCATTGAGTCAGGCCATAGCCTTGTCTAATTGAAAACACACCTTGCCACCGTCTCGTTTTTACAAACCTTTTCGCATGTGTCAATTACTGGTGGATTTTAGTATTCGCGGCAGGGCTGCTGAAAATGCAAATATTTGTATTTAGCTGGTCGTTGAACAGAAGTTATCCGGCTAGTGTTTGCATTTGTTACTTATTCAGTTAGCTGGCTAGTTTGTCACTTATCCAATTGATTCACAGTTTAGCTGGCTAAACTTTTGTGCTGAGATACTTATTAGCAAAGCAATAACCACCATTGGCTCAAAGCCGACCGACCTGACAGTGAACAGCAGGATGTATTTTCAGGTTTAGCTTCTCGAGTCTTTTTTGGGCCTGCTTAAGGAAAATGTCCTGATTTGTGCTGCTTCCCGTCTGCCCGGAGGATGCAATCGAATCTAATTGTACGCATTAAAACAAGTGTGTCCTCTCATAACAGCCTCATGTCTGCTTTCCCCAGGCTAATGCAATGAGGCTAACTCGGCGTCACACCTGGCTGCATTTGTTCTTGTGTCCTCAATATGTACGTGCGCCTGTGTGTATGAGTGTTTGGCCTCCAGTCACAATTCTCCATTGGCCCAAAACATCTGAAATAGATTTTGTTGGCCTTGTGGAGTTTGTCAACATGTTCAGCAGGGCTGCTGAAAATGCAAATATTTGTATTTAGCTGGTCGTTGAACAGAAGGTATCCGGCTAGTGTTTGCATTTGTTACTTATTCAGTTAGCTGGCTCGTTTGTCACTTATCCAATTGATTCACAGTTTAGCTGGCTAAACTTTTGTGCTGAGATACTTATTAGCAAAGCAATAGCTAGCATTGGCTCAAAGCCGACCGACTTGACAGTGAACAGCAGGATGTATTTTCAGGTTTAGCTTCTTGAGTCTTTTTGTGGGCCTGCTTAAGGAAAATGTCCTGATTTGTGCTGCTTCCCGTCTGCCCGGAGGATGCAATCGAATCTAATTGTACGCATTAAAACAAGTGTGTCCTCTCATAACAGCCTCATGTCTGCTTTCCCCAGGCTAATGCAATGAGGCTAACTCGGCGTCACACCTGGCTGCATTTGTTCTTGTGTCCTCAATATGTACGTGCGCCTGTGTGTATGAGTGTTTGGCCTCCAGTCACAATTCTCCATTGGCCCAAAACATCTGAAATAGATTTTGTTGGCCTTGTGGAGTTTGTCAACATGTTCATCCATTATTCAGAAGCTACTGGTAAATGTGTCTTTATGTGTATGCCTTTAAGAGGTGCCATGGCAACCATGTGACTGACCTTGTGTCATTCTCCCTTTTTAGTTGGCAAATTAACTGGCAAATTATATATATATTTTCTTGTCACTGTAGTTACTTGCTTCTGAAGTTAGCCGGCTAGTTTGTCACTTGTTCAGTTAGCTCACAGTTTTGGCGCTAGGTTTTGTCACGCCGTGTTTGGCAAGCTAGCCCACAAGTTAGCTAGCTTGTTTTTGTCACTGCTTAGTTGTTTGGAGAGCTAATTAGTTTTTAAGATGCCTCAGAAGTTAGCGGGGTAGTTTCTCACTCATTCAGTTTGCTCAGAAGTTAGCGGGCTAGTTTGGGACAATTGTCTTGTTTGATTACCCCCGAAATTAGCTAGCTGCTTTGTCGCTTACAGGTTAGCCAGCGAGTATTATCCTTCTCTACAGTATAATAATTGGAGAACAGGGAATGAGGAAATGATTCCAAACACAGTTGCTTTAATGTGGTGTAAAATTGGGCACCCTGTGTGCCATCCTGCTGCTGCTACAAGTGCGGGATATGCAGCGGTATCTGCAGGTGCTTTATATTTCCTCTGTAATTGGCCCGAACGTTGCTCCACCGACACTTTATTAGCTCCGAGGACTGGCCAGCCGGGAATCTATGCCATTACCATTTTTGTGCCAGCGTGTAAAGATGAACAGAAACTGTCTGCCAGAAGCTGTTAAAGATTCAGATGCTTTATATAACTGAAATGGCTTTGTCCTCCCTCACCCCATGCCAGTGGTGACATCATGCGCACTCGCCTCTTCCAGAGACGCTGTGAAATAGCAACATCAGAGGCGGAATAAATCTTTCCATTGTTAAATTAACTCGCCGGTAAGCCGGCGAGTTATGGTCCTCGGTGCTGAGCTCTCTGGTTATCTGGCTATTTTATTTATTCATTTATTTATTTTAACTTTAGGTACTTGTTCAGTTTGCTCACTAATTATCTGGTAGCTCAGAGGTGAGCTGAGTACTTTTGGTGTTGTTAAGTCAGCTCAGAAGTGAGCTGCGTAGTTTTCGCACTGGTTAGTTGTAAAGTTATGTAAGTTAGCTGGCTCGTTTTCCTCATGGCTTGTTTCGTTAGTTTACAGGTAATTGTTTAAACTGTGTCAATAGTTACTCAGTTAGCTCAGATGTTAGCTGGGTGGTTTCACACACAAAAATTTAGCTCACATGTTCGCCGGCGACTTTTGTCACTGGTTACTAGTTAGCTAGCTAGTTTGGTCGTTATTCAGCTGGCTCACAGGTTAGATGGCACGTGTTTGTCACTGGCTTCGATTAGCTCACAATTTAGAGATCTTCTTCTGTATGTTATGCATATAATGCACATAGTTATATTTTAAACAAGTTTGTAGCGTTGTCACGATACCAACATTTTGACTCTGATTCTATACCCGCATAAAATATCTTGATACAAGTACTGAAATGATACCACGGTAAAAACGTCAAACATCGGTAAAAATCTGTGAAATAGTATTTGACATTGTCATTGAAAAAGTCATGGTGCAATTCTGGTGCCAGCACTTGGTGCAAAACTCCAAGTTGGTTGTAAAGTTAGCTAGCTTGTTTTGTCACTTAATTAGTGAACTGAAAAACAACCACCTGCCTTACATTATTAAAATGTCTGCCTGAAAATGCGCTACACAATCTTTTCCTGAAATCTCTCAGCACTACTAAGGCCAGTGGTACTATTTCATTCTTTCTATTAGATCGAGTATTACGGTGCCTAATAGTGTTGAAGAAAATCACCGCCAGATATCCTGCTGCGTTTATCTAAAGTTAGCTCGGATGATGCGTTGATTAAGATATTAGCGGGGCGTCATTAGGATAGTCATTATCTATGCATCACATTGTGCCTGGCAGATATGCACAGCAGGCGTGTGTAATTAGTCTCCTTGATTAAAAGTCTTGGCGAGCGCGGCGGAGCTCATTAGAGGTGGAGGATGTTGATTCCTGATAAGAGTTTGGAATGATCGTGTCAGGGTGTTGGATGGCAACTGGTAAACTTGTAGTACGTAGTATCATCACGGATGTATCGAAAGAGAAAGAGAATTGCGTTACTGACGCATTTGCCCATTGATAAAGATCATTTTTCGAGGACCAACCAGTCATTCCCCTCTGGAAGTACTGGACGAAGTGCCAAGGGTGATGAAAGTCTAGGCTTCGCTGCTTAGGTTTCTACCGCCGTGACCTGACCCAGATAAGCGGGAGAAAAGAAAAAAAAAAGGATGGATACGCACTCATTGATTGTGGTGGGCTTCTCAAATGATGAAAACACGCTTGAGTACACGTGAAATGAGCTTGGCTGTTAGCTCGTCATTTATCAGCCTCGTTCGAAGAAGTCTATTGTTCTTTGTTGAGCGTCGTGATCACCGTATTATACTGCCTCCTCGTGGCCACTGGCAATGGCTCATATGGATGAGAGACGAAACCAGGTTCAGAAATGTGCTGGTAAGACACATTAGAGTGGTATTCAGTTGTTTAAAAAAAAAATCTTATTTCATGGCAACTTTGCCAGTCTTCTCTATTAACAAGGTTTTCTCTTGCAGTTGGAAAGACGTCGCTGATCACGCGTTTCATGTACGACAGCTTCGACAGCACATACCAGGTAAAAATTGAGCTTCCAAGCGCCTTCGGTTACACAAAGACTGTCCTATATGCCGATCAAAAAGCGTTCAAATAAAGCCCACAAAGCGTGGCGGCACTGACGTAGGGTATGCAGGCTACCTCAGAGAAATCGTAATCAGATTATCTGCACAAAGACAGAGTTTTAATACCATGACAAGTGTACAATTGTTCAATAATTTCGGTCTTTTTTTTTTTTTTTTTTTCGGACATATTTTGAGATGTGACAAATCTTATCCTTGTGAAAGAGAAAGTAGCACACTCGTTGGAGTGAACACATTGTGCCTAATGCCTTTGGTCTGCTGTTGACCTCAATGCTGCCGGATAAATAATCACCTCGGCAGTCATTCTGAAGGAAAGTATGAAGACAAATGGCTGCCTTCTCGTCCCTGTGGTGATGAGACTTGAAATCACAGAGTTCATTCCTCACACTCCTCCCTTTTTATGCTTTTCAGTAGACAGATGGATGCTGGTTAAATTGCATCTGCTGTTCTAATAATGGCCCCGAAGAGAGCGTCGTGTTTATTAATATCAGCTGCTGCCTCACTCTCTAAGCTTCTTTCACACTCGCACTCTTTACTCTCCAAGTCTGGATTTTTACACTGAACATCCAAGTTTCTGTTTCTGATTTAATGCCAGCGGTGCAGCGACACATGTAGACAGGCGTGTATTCTTTATCTTCTGCAAAGAGCGACTGATCTTACTGCTGTACTGAGGAGCCAAGTACATTACCCTTATGTTTGACTTACACCGCCCCCAGGTGGCCAAGGGGCGCACATCGTAATTAGCAGCACAATGTACATTGAAGGAGAACGTGTGACCAAAACCGTAAATGAGTTTTAATTCTATTCATTGAGGTTACATCGAATGAGAAAATCGCCCCATGGTTTTTTTCTTTTTCCACAGGCACAACGGGCCTGAAGCTAGCCTCCCTGACGACATTGCTCATTAATCATTCAAAATCATATCGTAAAAAATTTACAAGGATCTAATGTGTTCATGTATAGCTAGCTGTCTGTGTGGGGATCCTATTTTTAACATCTGGGCCAAAAGGTACCCAGAAACCTTTCACTCAAATTATCACTGTGTCAATACCTCAAAATGGCATCCCTGTCGTTGGAAAGATTATTTTACGTAAATGATCTTGTGTCTACCCTCTGCCACCCAGTGATTTAGCGGCCTTCGTGGCATGAAAAGTAAGCATTTGTGCCGGTTCAGCCTGATAACGAATGTCTTTTTTTTTTTTCCCGTCGCTCGGCCAGACTGCCTGGTTTGCCCCGCACCGGTCATTGGCATTGCCATGGAAACGAGCGCGTGACAAAGCTGCTGATTTCCAAGCGGGCACCCCTGCTGCACCGCCTCACACGGACCAACACAAAACATGACAGCTACGTCCCAAAACCTTGAGAAACTAAACATAAATGAGAACATAAGAATACCAAACCCCTCTAAAGAGCCTCGAATGGCAGCACATCTCCACAGAACAGGAATCAGAACTTGGGAAAGGTTATACACCGAATTAAATATCATGATATTTTTTTCACTTGTATCTTTAAAACGCCCACGCCGAGCTTAACGTCTCTTTCCACTTGTTACGACAGTTAAAAATGCGCAAATGTGATTTTAAAACATGTGCCGGTATGGTTCGAGTTTTTAGGCTGATGATTTATTTGTGGCAAGATCACATGAGGACATCATAGCAGGAGAAACGGTGTGCTCCGTGACGCACTGTAAACACCGTGCCAAGTCGGAACACGGAGCCATCTGCCTCCATGCAGACAAAAACATTCGTGCAGAATGATATCCCGGCCCTCAAAAAAAAAATGATTATTTAAATTCACCAGCAAGATCCTAAAATGGCTGCATCTAACTACAATGGCCGACTTCCTGTTACTTCTCATCCATGGCTTCCTCGGTGTTCTTTGCAGAGATACTCATGACAAAAAAAAAAAAGTGTCCCAAATTTCACGTTGCAAAGTGACAGTGGCTTCAAGGGATTAATGATCAAAAAATTCCTGTACAAAGTGACATTGCCAACAAATGGTGTGGCATGCACGTGAAAACTTGATATTTTGGGGAACTTTATATAGATTTTTTTTAATTATTAACAATTTTTGAAAAACAAAATCCTAATTGTGAAGTTTTTTTTTTCTTTGTTTTTATTTATTTTTTTAGTTTGTTTAATCTTGCTCATGAACTGAGCCAACCTATTCAAAAATGCACCTCCTATTCAACAATACCATTAAAGTCCCCCTTCAGATTGTTGATTGTTGTTCTCTCCGCTCCCAAGGCAACAATCGGAATTGACTTCCTATCCAAAACTATGTACCTGGAGGACCGAACGGTAAGACGCCGAGTCGCCGACTGGACTCCGTGTTTGTCATGTCGTCTCGGCGTAAAACATCAACTGACTGCGTCGGTCTCGTTGATCAAACCGTCGTCAGGTGAGGTTGCAACTGTGGGACACGGCGGGTCAAGAGCGCTTCAGGAGCCTCATCCCGAGCTACATACGTGACTCGACGGTGGCCGTGGTCGTGTACGACATAACAAGTAGGTTTCACAGTTTTTACACGTTCCAGACGATAGGTGAAAAACGGCGCTATAGAGACCAGAATGTACTTATTGGCCCTCCCTCCCGCGAACTGAGCCGCACTATGCCAAATAAAACGCTAATCCAATTGATTGGAATCGTTCCACTTCAAAATTAGCCGTCCTTGAATCATATCGCGCCCCATGTATCGCGAGTCGTATCGAATCGTCTTTTATTAGAACGGTGCACACCACTATCTGCTAGCTTGGCGCGAACAAACGTATAATGCGAAATGTCCGAGATCGGCTAACGTAAATTAGCATAGATGTTAACGGTAATTTTAGTCATTCAACACACCCAGAAGCAACGCATACAAAAGGCATATGTTCAAACAACACGTTATATTTTTGTTTTATCGAAAGTCAGATAGCTTAATGGTAAGATATAGTTTGAGCCCGGTTGTGACAGTGTCTCACAATGGAGAAATTCCCAATTTACAGCAGTAAAATTATGAAAGGGGAGAAAGGAGAAGACAAAAAGGATAGAAATATTAAATATAAATATATATACTGTACACATAAGAAGTATAACGACATGATAATCACAAGGTGGTTCTTCCATATTTGCTGCTCCCTTTTTTTTTTTGTGTGTATGTTGTATGAAACAAAATCTGGCACGCAGACTACATATATCACTTTTGTTTACTATTTACCATTCATTTATGTCTTGTAAAGATGGTTGATAATGTATTAGAATATATCCAGTAAATTATTGTGTTGGAGACTAATGAGTTCAGAATAATAAGGAGCTACGAATAGTTATCTTATTCTTCATCACGTTTCTTTTGCAAATATGGTCTCGTTCACGACCTGCCTTGTCTTAACAATTTTTGAAAAACAAAATCCTAATTGTGAAGTTTTTTTTTTCTTTGTTTTTATTTATTTTTTTAGTTTGTTTAATCTTGCTCATGAACTGAGCCAACCTATTCAAAAATGCACCTCCTATTCAACAATACCATTAAAGTCCCCCTTCAGATTGTTGATTGTTGTTCTCTCCGCTCCCAAGGCAACAATCGGAATTGACTTCCTATCCAAAACTATGTACCTGGAGGACCGAACGGTAAGACGCCGAGTCGCCGACTGGACTCCGTGTTTGTCATGTCGTCTCGGCGTAAAACATCAACTGACTGCGTCGGTCTCGTTGATCAAACCGTCGTCAGGTGAGGTTGCAACTGTGGGACACGGCGGGTCAAGAGCGCTTCAGGAGCCTCATCCCGAGCTACATACGTGACTCGACGGTGGCCGTGGTCGTGTACGACATAACAAGTAGGTTTCACAGTTTTTACACGTTCCAGACGATAGGTGAAAAACGGCGCTATAGAGACCAGAATGTACTTATTGGCCCTCCCTCCCGCGAACTGAGCCGCACTATGCCAAATAAAACGCTAATCCAATTGATTGGAATCGTTCCACTTCAAAATTAGCCGTCCTTGAATCATATCGCGCCCCATGTATCGCGAGTCGTATCGAATCGTCTTTTATTAGAACGGTGCACACCACTATCTGCTAGCTTGGCGCGAACAAACGTATAATGCGAAATGTCCGAGATCGGCTAACGTAAATTAGCATAGATGTTAACGGTAATTTTAGTCATTCAACACACCCAGAAGCAACGCATACAAAAGGCATATGTTCAAACAACACGTTATATTTTTGTTTTATCGAAAGTCAGATAGCTTAATGGTAAGATATAGTTTGAGCCCGGTTGTGACAGTGTCTCACAATGGAGAAATTCCCAATTTACAGCAGTAAAATTATGAAAGGGGAGAAAGGAGAAGACAAAAAGGATAGAAATATTAAATATAAATATATATACTGTACACATAAGAAGTATAACGACATGATAATCACAAGGTGGTTCTTCCATATTTGCTGCTCCCTTTTTTTTTTTGTGTGTATGTTGTATGAAACAAAATCTGGCACGCAGACTACATATATCACTTTTGTTTACTATTTACCATTCATTTATGTCTTGTAAAGATGGTTGATAATGTATTAGAATATATCCAGTAAATTATTGTGTTGGAGACTAATGAGTTCAGAATAATAAGGAGCTACGAATAGTTATCTTATTCTTCATCACGTTTCTTTTGCAAATATGGTCTCGTTCACGACCTGCCTTGTCTCAACAGACGTGAATTCCTTCCAGCAGACATCCAAATGGATTGATGACGTGCGGACAGAGAGAGGAAGTGATGTCATCATCATGCTGGTGGGCAACAAAACAGACCTGGCAGAAAAGAGGTAGGCGCTGCACCACCGGGGGAGATACAGACATCGTGTATTTTAGGACCGGGGTTATGCAATCTTCTCTGTGACGACGATGATGAGCAAGCCTCGGCGTCTGCTTCGGTCATAGCGCGCGCGCACACACACCCACACGCACTTTGAAGGCTTAACTCAAATATGAAACTCTGAATCCCTGAACCTATCTTGAAAGCCTAACCTCGACATTAAGACCTCACTTAAATCAGTGCCGAATTCATAAAAGTGTAGAAGGATGTTCAAGTGGAGCTGAACATGATTTCCTGTGCACGCTCCTCAGGCAAATTAGCATCGAGGAAGGAGAGCAGCGGGCTAAAGAGCTCAGCGTTATGTTCACCGAGACCAGCGCCAAGACGGGCCATAACGTCAAACAGGTGAAAGACCGCCTCAAGAAAATGGAGTCGTTTTAACGGGACAGCACAAAACAGACAGACAGACGAACATACTGTACACGGACGCCTGGAAAGCTTCGGCTTCTTGGCTCCTTTCAGAGGATAAAGAATATATGACATAGTACTGCTCTATTGAATGCCTTAAATGTTGTGTGTCATTTCAATCGGGAATCGATTAGGTTGAAAATTGAGAAAATAGAGTCACCGGGATACTTCAGTCTTGGGCATTTATGTGCTGCATTGATGATGTTGAAATTAATTTCTTCAATTCTACGGGATGGAAGAATCACTCTCAATGTTCAGTTTTGGGTTTTGTTTTTCTTTTTTCCTCACAGCTGTTCCGCCGCGTGGCCTCGGCTCTTCCTGGCATGGAGAGCATGCAGGAGACCAGTAAAGAAGGCAGTATCCTTATTTCAAATATGTTCATAAAGACATGTTGAAGCGACATAACTCGAGCCGTGGGAGGCTACCCGACTAACGAATAATGCTCATTGTTCTGCAGCCTTCACGCCTAGCGCTACGCTTGGGCACGGTATGCAAAACGGAAGGTCACGCTAGCACACCGTTGCCAACGTGACGTCCGTCAACAATATTCCTTTTATTCGATGTTACTCTTGCCACAAAATCCAGTGGCAGCCTCTGTACCGGTATACATTTTACTGAAATACATCAGCACCACCACGTGGTAGTAAAGGAGTACTACATTACAAAAACAGCCTCATTTAAAATCCTTGTTTGAAACCCAAACTTCCTCTAAATCCTCTAAATCACAGGTGTCGAAGTCCGGTCCTCGAGGGCCGGTGTCCTGCATGTTTTCCATCCCTCCCTGCTGCAACACACCTGATCCAAATGAACAGCTCATCAGCAAGCTCTATCGGAGCCTGATAGTGATCCTGATCATTTGAATCAGGTGTGTTGCAGCAGGGAGGGATGGAAAACATGCAGGACACCGGCCCTCGAGGACCGAACTTCGACACCTGTGCTCTAAATCCAGTTGCAGCCTCCGTACGGTATATGTTTGACTGAAGTTCAACAGCACCACCAAGTGGTAGTAATGGAGTACTACACTACATAACTGGTTGGGTTCGGTACCTCTTAGAAGGTTGAGAACCGCTGCTCTACGTTGTTCTCGCCGAACCGCAAAGCTCCATCACGACTGTGAAATTTCCTTCACGATCTCCTGCCAGTGATCGACATCAAGCTGGACAAAGCGCAAGAGCCGCAGACGAGCGAGGCCGGCTGCTCCTGTTAATAGCCGCTAGCGTTAGTTGCTAGTAGTTAACACTCATCATATACAACCCCCACCCCCCATGCCGACACGCTTCTTATGTTGAGCCTTCCTATTGGTTAACATCCTGACTGCTGGTCAGTGCTTCCAGAGAGAAATAACGCCGAAGCTGTCCAAAACAAACAAGTTGGACTTTTCATCCTTTCTTTCATTTTGTTCATGATATATATTTTTTGTACTGCCCACGCTTTTTTTTTTTTTTTATATTCAGGGACAAATTCTCTTCGTGTTTGGTGCACCCTAACTTTAAGGCAGACAGCCACAATAGAGCCTATTCACGTCTTGTGGACTGTCCATGCATGCTTCTCTAAACGTCAGGTAACACCTCACACACTCGCACACACACCTCACGCACGCGCACACACAAATGTAGGACTTCCCATTGTTCCTATACATCGTGTGTGTGTGTCACTTTGTTCCTTGTGGACACACAACATTCCACTGTATTTGGGGGGGCGTCAAATGTATTAACATTGAGAAGACGTTTTTAATGATTTTATTTTATTTTTTGAAGTTTCAAGTTGAGATTTAAGTCAGGGAAGACACATTGGCATTAGAAAACACACACACACACGCACACACACAGTCACTTTGCTGCTTATCATTTCATCTTCATTTTTTTACAACCAGAATGTAGAAGAAAACACGCAGCCTTACTGTCGGATGAGCACTTTCTTTTAATTTTTTTCTTCTTCACTGAATGAGGACTCTACAGATGGTTCTTTGTATTTATTCCTGGCGAATAGGAACCGTGGTGTCCACATGTCAACCAACGTACGTATGTTAGCGTTGTCGAGATGATTGTGCAGCGAGGCGGCCGAGACCACCTCAGCTCTACTCTCACTAACTGTAAAGAGCATGTCTCCATTAAACACGTCTTGCCAACCACCACATGGCTTCGTGGTCATTCTGAAAAACAACTTTGGGCCAGACTTTCGTCCAGACATTTTGTTCAGACCTTTGACTAAACTTCTGTCCAAACTTGGACAACATTTCGTGCCGATCCGAGCTCTATTTTTGGCCAGACGATTGTCCACAGCTTAGCCAAGATGAAACTCCAGACTTTTGGTTCAGACATTGCTGATTGCAGATCTTGCTCCAGATTTTGTCCAGTTCTTGGTATAGACTTCCATCCACACGTGTCCAGCATTTGTCTACAATCTAAATCTCGGTCCTGACTTTCGTCAAGAGAATAGTCTGGACTTTGGTTCAAACATTGGTCCACACCTTTTCCAGACTTTTGTCCTGGTCTTGGTCTAGACTTCTGTCCATACCTTCGTCCAGACTTTAGTCCAACACTTGGCCCAGAATCCAAATTTTGTTCCTTACTTTTGTCCAGCTCTTAGTTGAAGCCACAGTCATTGCTGATTGCAGATCTTGCTCCAGATTTTGTCCAGTTCTTGGTATAGACTTCCATCCACACGTGTCCAGCATTTGTCTACAATCTAAATCTCGGTCCTGACTTTCGTCAAGAGAATAGTCTGGACTTTGGTTCAAACATTGGTCCACACCTTTTCCAGACTTTTGTCCTGGTCTTGGTCTAGACTTCTGTCCATACCTTCGTCCAGACTTTAGTCCAACATCTGGTCCAGAATCCAAATTTTGTTCCTTACTTTTGTCCAGATCTTAGTTGAAGCCACAGTAAAAAAACAAACAGTAAAGGCAATTTGTCACAGTTACTCAGCGTGGCTTTCACAGCCTGACCTGACTTGTTCCAACGACTCTCGACCAAACCGGATCACCAACTAACTGATTTCTTGCACCATCCCACTGGGAAACCACCCCAGCCCAAATTTGCACCATCAACCGTTGACCCGAAACCTGAGACCTGTATCTCTACGCAATCTTTAAGCAATCTTTGTTTGCTTGCTTAATAATGAAAGTCATGATCCAGTATTTTCATAATCTCACCACGGAGACTCTTGGCCAGATGCTGGATGAATGCTTTTCTATAATCCTCTTTCATGCTTACAAGCCGATTGTTGTCCCGTAAAACTGTGTATCATACTCCACAATTAAATCCTCTGAAAGTTACTTTGCAGTTAAAAAAAAAAAAAGGGATAATTTTATTTCGAATTCAAGGCATTCGCAGGAAGGGACTGGTGTTATAAAGCCGATTGTTGTCCCGTAAAGCTACGTATGATGCGACCAAAACAGAAAATCCACATTTACATACTCGCACGATACTTTTCTTGTCATAAATAAGTGATTGTTTATTGAACATTCTACGGGCATTTCCCCCCCCCGCCCCCCCCCCCCAAAAAAAATAAATAAGAAAAACGCAGACTGGTGTCTGGAGCGATTGTTGTCCTGTAAAGCTGCATTTGTTGTTTTGCGCTATTTTGGTAATCATGAAATTTAAAAAATGGATAAATCTAGCACAGGATAGAAGGTAGGGGCTGATGTCTTTCAAGCAGTTGTCCTGTAAAGCTGCTTATGATGCTAACAGTTACTTTGTCACCATAAATAAATTAAAAAATTGATTGGTGTTTATTTAGTGTTGAACAAATTTTAGGAGAAACCATCTGTTCCTTGGGGGGGGGGTCTCTGTATGTGTTTTAGACATGGTTGAGCCAAATCCCACAGCAGCAGCTGGGAGAA